>NC_060907.1:14128491-14213491 GCF_014805685.1 Silurus meridionalis
AACACATAATGCCAGTGTATCTATTGCCATATTTGTTTGTATATTTTATAACTTTGAGACAGTTTATTGCAAAGCATGCACACTGGCTTCTGCAATGCAGGTTCTATGAACTCAGTTTATTATTTGGTGTCATTGGTTAGTGAACTAAAGTTCAAGTTATCTATGTGCTGCCTGCCATACAAATCATCATATCAATAATGCGATGCCATTTTTTAAATTATTTATTTGCAAGCAAAACTTAACTCGATCAGAGTGCTGGATTTGGATCTTAATTGAATAGGCCACAATTTGACCATGTGACAAAAATTATAATCTTATTCAGGAATACAATAACTAATATGCAATGTCATCATGTGTATTCATAATTATTTATAATAGTTTTTTTTTTTCAGATACTGTCTGTTGATCTGTCTTTGGGCTTAATTGAGGTCGACAGTTTGGATGGAGCCAATATGGAAGGCTTATTGATTGAATCTATCAGTCAGTGTGAGATCGAAATGCTCAGAGCGTCTCTGAGAGACCTATTAGACAACAGTGAACTCGAGGGGAATCTCGTACCTCTGGTAGGTTTGACATAGACTTCAAGAACACGAATGTCAATACTATTATAATTGTAACTATATTATAATTACTAGGGGCAGTGGAAATCTGGAATTATCTATGTGCTCTCTGCATTTTTCCCCCCTTATTGACAAATTAATTGATTTCTATGACTTAGGAGAAACTGCAGAACGTCTATAGATTTCTGAGCAGCCACAAGGATCTTGAAGAGCAGTTCAGGACAGAACTTCAAAGCATCCAGGTCCTGGAGGCACAACAGCTTCAAAGGGCCGATCGCTGAAAATGCGGAAAGATGAAGGAAATGGAAAAAACTTGTAGCAGAAGTCATCATGTAGATAGAAAATTTAATTTAGAGTCGTAGTGATTATCGCAGGAATATTAGGTTTCTGGCCATTCATTTAGATTTTTTACTAGCTGCTTATTCCACATATATTGCAACGGTATACATATTATACATATTACCACATGTGACCTATGAGATTTCACGAGTATGCAGCTGATTAAATAATTTGTTTGAAATTTCTCTTTTGAGAATGTTCTCATGTGCCTTAATGTTTATATAACCCTTAATAAAAAAAAAAAAGAGATTTCACAGCATAAGGTAGCTACAGTTATTGCATTTAAACCTTTATTGCCTCCTTTTTGAACAATCTCAATTTCCTTCAATAATTATTGGCACCCTTCATGAACATGTGCAATTTTATATATATATATATATATATATATATATATATATATATATATATATATATATATATATATATATATATATATATTTACATGGAAACTGTTTTTAGTTTAGTCCAGGATCTTGGTCCACTCTTCTATATGGATAACTTTAAATTTAAAGTTCACCTTATTTCACATTTGAATCTTTCTACATATTAATAAGATTAGATTAGATTAAACTCAGTCATTGTGCAGAGTACAAGTAGAGAGCCAATGAAATGCAAATAGCATCAAACCAGATGTGCAAATTGCTATATACATGTAGACATGACAGTGTGGAAATAAAGAGCATTATGCATAGAAATGCATAGTCCAATGGTCTATTGTACAGAGCTCACATAGTAACTATAGAGCAAAATGTGCAAAAAAAACCCCAACTATTAGAAAATATATGTAAGGCAAGTAGCATTGTAGTGCAAATGACAGGTGTGCAATAGGCACGATATGTATATGCAGAACATATAAATGCATACATGAACAGAGATTGCCTTCAATAGCATGATACAATAACAAAAGAACAAGGTGAAACACGTGGATACACATGCACAAATAGAAGAGCTAATAAATATATGTTAATATAGTTAAAGTTTCACATACTTTCATTTCAATTTAATTGTGTAGTAGAATATAATAGATATATAATAGAATTGTTTATTTTGCACAGAACATACTAAAGTAGGCAAAATATTCAAGATATGATCTCAAAAAGGGACATATTACAACTTGCTCGTGCACCCTGTCTGTCTGTCTGTCTGTCTGTCTGTGAGTCAGTGAAGGTTGTGCTAATACAAATAATAAAACAAGGGAGTGATAAATTGTTAGGGGACTGAAAATAAAAGTTTAAATCACCCACTAATTTATGTCTAATCAATGCCATGAGATCTGGAAGAATGAACAGGTTGGATTTCATGAACTTGTCATCCTCAAACCTGTTACAGATACACAACACATCAGAGTCCTTTCCAATGTATATCTATCACAAAGGTAAAAACCACAGTGGATATTTTATTTGACTTTATTCTTTTTTTTTTTTGCTTAAATTTCATGAATATCTTCGTTACTGTATTTCCTTTCAGAGACATCAGCGCCACCTAGTTGTAAAGTATGACGCATTATTTGTTAAACGACCTTTTTCTTTCCGCCAGATGTTTCCAGCTCATCAGATTGACCTTTTTGACATTCCCGTTGTCATATTGTAGCGTTTTGAATTCTGCACGTGTTTGTTTCTGTATTGTATCATTTTTTAAATACTTTGTAGCTTGTTTGCGCCCTGTCGGCCACCGTACCCCAGAACACCCAGCATTGCAAAACATCGAGGAAGTATAAATACTTGGCAACCCAGTTCTTTAGACCCAGCCATAGGCTGTGCCTGGTTGTTGGGTGAAACTGTCAGTTCATCAAGTAAAAGAAAAAGAAGAAGAAGAAAAAGAAGAACAGCCCTATGCGGTTTTTTAAGGGGTAATGGATTCCTACAAACGTTTTAGTGATGAAAACTACAAGCACTGGCTGCAGGCAGCTGAGAGTCTCTATATACTGAGGAGTCTCATTCGCGATTTTGTGGAAAACGAAACCGAATCTTTTCACAGCTCTCTGCGGGGAAAGCTGAAAGATGACATTTGTAAATCAAAATGTACTCTCCATAAATGTCCACCAAGAACAAAAAAGGTAAACTGTCAAAACTGGGAATGGGTTTTAATAATTACAATGACAAGAGGTTCATTATGCATGTTTTTATGAACTGTATATGTCAATTGCTCATCAGGACCTTCATAAAGATTCTGGATTGCATTTACTTTTCTTTTTATAGAGAAGGTTGAATTATTACTTTATTGACTTCATTCCTAAGGGGTTTTATTCATCATATACAACACCCAGCATTGCACATCCCAGTTTCTGTTGGGAAGATGCAGATGTTTAAAGACCTTGCCCAGACACACCCAGCAGTGCCAGGGGCTTAAACCCATGAACTTCTGAACCACTAAAGCACTCCTACCAAAGTTAAAGATTATCCTGCAACAAGGGGTTGTATTAAAAAACAATCTCTATAAAAAGGAAAACTTTTAAGGCATTTGTCCAAAGTGACTTGTGACTATGATCTCATATATACAACTGAGTAGTTGCTTTTTAAGAGCTTGCTCAAGGGCCCAGCAGTGGTGGTGGTGGGATTTCTTGTGAATTTTTGGCTCAGAAGTCTGGTCTTAACCACTAAGCAACCACTTTTCCATTCGAGAGGCCAAAAGAGTGGATTACAGTAGTGAAACTGTAATGGGTGGACTTCAGGTGCCACCCAGATGAGGTCGGGTTTTTCTTTTGAGTCCGGTTCCTTTCTAGGTTTCTTCCACATGCCATCTTAGGGAGTTTTATCTTTCCATCGTCACAACTGGCTCGCTCATTAGGGATAAACTTAAAAAGTAGGAACAAACTTTTGGGCACTAAACTTATACATTCTTTTATACAACTTTATAACTTGTCCATTGTTAAAAAAGGGATTTTGAATTGCACTAGATATAGAGGAGGTGAATTATTAATTTATGAATGAATTGCTTCTTACAAACTGACTCATTGGAAAATTCATAGCATTATTAATGCCTAATAAATTACATTCATCAACTAAATTAGTGATACTATTTCCAGGTGTCTAAAATGAACATTATGAAACAAATAACAAGACCTTAATTAATGCCTTATACAGTAAACTAGACTTAAGTCATATCCATGCACACTTGAAAATACATGACTTTGGAAAATAGTTATTGCTTTAGCAAACTGTCAGTATACTGTATTACAGCGATATCGGTGTATCTTATTACCACGTTAATGATAACCAATTTACAGGCCTTTAATTGGTGCACTTATATAGTATTAAAGTATAATCTTTAAAAGGCCAGGTACATGTCAGCATCTTTAGTAATCTTAGTATCTGTAGTAAATATGTGTTTTGGCTTTCCACAGTTTCCAATTTGTGATAAGTGTGAGCGGTGGAAAGATGAGATCTTGGACAACCATAGAAACAAGAATATGGACATACACTGGAGTAACTGCCAGTCGCACTTGTGGCCTAAAGACAAATGGGAAGTGGCCAAGGTGAGTTCGGAGCAGCACACTTTTTTCACGTTCCCTCATAACTTTGTGTTCTGTATCTAAAGTGAAGAAAAATTCTTATTCCTTATAATTATATATAGTATATGTTTATATATATATATATATATATATATATATATATATATATATATATATATATATATAAACATATATTATAATATTATATTGTATATATTATATATTAATATCATATAATATATTCCTTATAGGGAGCACATAATTATAATTTCATAATAATTCTGAATTGCCATTTTATCGCTTTAACCGTTTGCTTTTCTTTAGCTTTAAATTTGATCTTGCTTTGACTTTATTCGTTAATCAGGTTGGATGCTACAGTTGTGTTCAAAATTATTCAACCCCCACTGAAATTGATTGTTTTGGTCGGTTTGACATTGATTATGATCATTCAGTCATCCTGCTTACAATTAAATCAAAGAGGCACGTGTAGGTCAGACAAATATAACATAACATTTATAATGAAATAACCACAAATGTCTTTTCTGAGCTCACATCATTATCAGTTTTATTCAACCCCCAAGTGACATTCAATCTTAGTACTTAGTACAACATCCTTTTCAGTTATAACAGCTTTTAAACGTGAAGCATAGCTTGACACAAGTGTCTTGCAGCGATCTACAGGTATCTTCGCCCATTCATCATGGGCAAAAGCCTCCAGTTCAGTCACATTCTTAGGCTTGCGCACTGCAACTGCTTTCTTTAAGTCCCACCAGAGGTTCTCAATCGGATTTAAGTCTGGTGACTGCGATGGCCACTTCAAAATGTTCCAGCCTTTAATCTGCAACCATGCTCTAGTGGACTTGGAGGTATGCTTGGGATCATTGTCCTGTTGAAAGGTCCAACGTCCTATGGTGTCTCTTGGTATGTTTAACATCTTTGCAATCTTCTTATAGCCATTGCCCTTCCTGTGAAGAGTAATCACCTGTTCTCTTGTCTTCCTGGACCATTCTCTTGACCTCACCATGTTTGTAACCACACCAGTAAATGTCTAGAAGGAGCTGAGTATCACAGTCATTTTAAAGCTGCCTAATTGGTGCTTATTAGGCTTTATTGTTGCTCCCTGATATCCACAGGTGTTTTCAATACCTGATTGAAAACACTTCATTGAACCTCTGTTCTTCAGAGTGGTAGTCTTTAAGGGGTTGAATAATTATGTCAATGAAGAATTCACAAAAGAAACATTTACTACTGTATTACAAAACTAATTGATGTCATTTTAGTTGCATATGGTTCTTTAAGAAGTCCTTGTAGGATTTCATTCTGAATACAATTACAAATGTACACTAAATTCCCTAAAACCATTTACAGCATTGGGGGTTGAATAATTTTGAACACAACTGTAATACCCATAATTATAACATTGATGCCATTGGGCTTTTTATCATGTAGATCTTTAGCTCATTATTTCTTTCTGTATCTGATTACACCTGCTGTATCTCAGTGCATAATTACATAGTAATCTGCAATACCTCCAAGTTAGAGTTCTTAGTAATAAGAAACATTGACTATCACTCAAAATGGAGAGTTCTGATTCAGCTGTTTGAAGTGACTAACAGCAAAACCTCATTATTATCACTTATGTTTGTGATCACAGAATCTGCTACATCAATGTAACTCTGCTAGCAATGTACTGTGATGTCAGTGCAGTCGAATTATAAAGAATCAACCGGAAAAGTAGCTTTCAGACTCTCTAAGCACATTACAAATAATAAATAATAATATCTATTCAATGGGTTTCAGTGTGAAAATCTTCTAACAGTTGCTTTGTATTGAATTGAACCTAAACACGTCTTGTATTCCTCAGGTTTATATGCTGCGTGGAATAAAAGACCATCACAGTTATGATCAGTTTGACATTACTTCCATTCTGAACTTCATGTCTCACTGCAAGTACTTCGAACCCTTTGTGAAAGTCAATTACCTAACCAAGGTAAAAAGAAGTAAATCATTCAGATGCCTTTTTCTTTTTTTATTTATTGAAATGTCTTTGTCTCAGCCTGTATGCGCATTGAGAACCCAGATAGATCCGCTATGTACTTTATGGGTACCGTATTTTTCGGACTATAAGCCGCTACTTTTTTCCCACGTTTTGAACCCCGCGGCTTAAACAACGAAGCGGCTTATTTATGAATTTTTCCTGGGTTTTTGCCGGTTTCACAAACTTCAAGCCAAAAAAACTGAACCCCATAACATTAGACCAATGAAATTTCCGAACGGAAACGAAAAAAACGCACCTCGCCTGTGTTCTGAGCTGCACGGCATCGGGAGAAAAAAAGTTTTTCTTAAACGCACGACGATGCCAAAAGAAAAACTACTGTTTAGATACAAGCCGTTGTAACGCGTTGAGTCTGGGTGAAGGGAGAGCTCGCTAACTCCAGTTACAACAGAAATCATATAAGCACAGACAGGTTTCCAAAACTCGTGCTTTTTTATTATTCTTGGCAACAGCGTTATGGGTTAGTCAAAGAAACTTACAAATGAGCATCAGAAAATAATAAGGACATATTCCTCGGTCTCCATGCAGTAATAGCGAAAAAATGTGGCGCCAGGCTATTCCCAAAATACCGCTATGCTCCTAAAGTTAGCGCAACATATTTCACCCGTTACACCGTGTAACAGACACAGTCTTTCGTTAAAGCCTGTGTAAAGTTCATTAGTTTCAGTGTAGACAGGCGGCTTATAGACAGGTGCGGCGTATTTATGTTCGAAATAAAAATCTTTGTCAAATTCAGTGGGTGCGGCTTATATATGGGTGCGTTTTATAGTCCGTATAGTACATATATAAATTGTATGCCATGTAGGATGTCATGTTTATTTTTATTTTTATTTGTTCATCATGAAGGTCATCAGCGTGAGAAACAAACTGATGCATTCCCCTGACTTCAGGTTAAGCAAAAAGGAGATGGATGAAAGTATATCAAATGTTGAGGTGCTGGCTAAGATTTTTGAGAAATATGCACCTGGACTAAAAAACATATCAGAACAAATACAACAGGTATTATGCATTTAAAAATGTCATAAAAAATGGCTTGGGTGAAATTTTATGATGGGGAAAAAAACTTGCTTTAAATTCTTTGCATTTTGTGTCATACAGTTTAAAAACATTTTGCAAAAGTGTAGTGGACAGGCTTCCCAGAATGCAACAGACAGCAAGGAAGAAACTCTAAAGCTGCTAGACAAAGAGCAACATGCCCTGAAGGAAAAGATCGAGTTCCTGACCAAATGCTATGAAGAAGATCAAGGCACAGAGATCAAGGTAACACTAATATCCTTGCACAAATAAATATTTCTCATACCTCACTACATACAAAATACAAAATATGGAGTTTTCTGTTGTTTTCTATCTCCTTGTTGGCTTCAGGAAGAACTTCGGGGCGTGAGAAATTTCCTAGACCAAAACAAGGATTTGCTGGAGAACTTGGGTCCACAAATACAGCGGTTGAATGAAATACAAGAGAAAGTGAACAAGCATGAACAGGATATCAACAATCTGTATGACAGAGTGGACCAGCTGGAAAGCAGTGCACCTGGTGGGTGAAAGATGAATGAAGATAGAATTAAAGACATAGCTGTATAGACAATTAATATAGAATTTGTTATAGCACATGGTTATTAATGGATTTAATTAATAAAATGTATGTACTGAACTTGAGAGTCGGTGAACCGAAATGCAAAAATGAATTGAAAGTTCAAAAGAGTTTATGGAAAATCCAAAGCAATAAGGATCGAACTATTTCTAAAGATCATTCAATAAATAAAAAATAATAATAATCCAAAAGGTTTATCCAAAAGGCAGAAATATCTTCCCTAATTGGCGATCAGCAGAAATAGTTCCCCAAGGCATAAATGGATAAAATCAAGGTTATAAAAACATTACTTACATTCAGTGGTGGACGAAGTACAAAAAACATAAAGTTTAGTTAAAGTAAAGATACAGTAGTTAAATAAATAAAAAAAATTCCAGTAAAAGTAAAAGTACTCCTTTTAAACTTTTACTTGAGTGAAAGTACAAAAATATTTCCTTCAATTGTACTTAAGTATCCAGTGTACCATGGTATCCTATTATCTCTTTGCGTAATCAACTCAGTTTATGTGAAAATTTTACTCTTATCACACCGATCTATCAATAGAATGATATTAATAAGTCAAACACTGATTGATATCTATTAAAATGATCATGAGCCCAAAACTTTCTTTTTAACTACTTAAACAAAATCACGCAAATATGGCCACGGGTGTTGTGCCGAGTTCGAGTCAGGAGTTTCTTCCATTATTTATTACTATCTAAATGTTCTGATTGCTGTTGAACTGATTCTGAACTGTATGTTGGTTATAAGTAGATAACGCCAAGCAACCTTCCGTGATTGGTGGCTTCATGCGTGCTTTAACAGTTACGTTTTTATCCATTCGTAAATAAAAACGGAACGACTAGTTGAGTAGTTGAGTAAAAGGTACGATATTTGACTTTGAAATGTAGTGAAGTTTAAGTAAAAGTCTCCCGAAATGGAAATATTTGAGTAAAGGACATGGAAAAAGCTACTTATGTACACTAACAAATTACATTTACTTCATTATCGTCCACCAGTTTTACATGAGACATGAGGGTGGCTGGCCTTAGCACAACTAACACAGGTGATGACAATAACATTAGTGACATAAGGGACAAAACATGGCGAACAACCAAAACTCAAAATATAAATCCAAAATTCTAATAGGATGATCTGTTGTGACTTGCTGGCACACATTCTTACTTGTAAATGTGGAGAAGCCAATTGAACCCGTGACTTTCCTGCGATTTAAATTACATTTTGAGATTAGGAGTTGGGAATAACGTGTGCTCCCAAGGATATGATCGTCCAATTCCAGACGATCATATAATCACCTTTCTTCTGGTTAAAGACTTTCAAGTAAACTTCACAAAATGTGGAAATGAAACCGAACAGTAACATTATGCTTTATCATATATAGCTACCATGAACCCACGAAAGCACCAGATTCCATATTTGGAATGAGATCAGCATTATTAACTACCGTATTTTCAGGACTATAAGCCGCTACTTTTTTCCCACTCTTTAAACAACGAAGCGGCTAATTTATGGATTTTTCCTGGGTTGTTCCCGGTTTACAAACTTCAAGCCAAAAATCTGAGCCCCGTAACATTAGACCAATGAAACTGCGAAACGGGTTTAGGTGAACCGATAAAGCTCTGCTGAATCGGGCCGCACCATAAATATGAATGAGGTTCCTCTGACGTTTGACCTGCCGCTCACTCGGACTGTCAACAGGAAATGCGAATCATTCATCACGCTGAAAACAACCGGGCATGAAAAAACACACTTCACCTGTGTTCTGAGCTGCACGGCATCGGGAGAAAAGATTCATCGATGGTGATTTTTAAACGCACGACGATGCCAAAAGAAAAACTCTCGAGAGAAATTGTTGTGAAAGGAAGGAGGAAGACAGTGAACAATGACTTTCTTGGTAGGCTACTGTTTAGATACAAGCCGTGTAACAGACACTGTCTTTCATTAAAGCCTGTGTAAAGTTCATTAGTTTCAGTGTAGACACCTGCGGCTTATAGACAGGTGCGGCGTGTTTATATATAAAATAAAAATCTTTGTCAAATTCAGTGGGTGCGGCTTATATTTGCGCTTAATAGTCCGGAAATTACGGTAAATGTAGAAAAAAATGTAAATAAGTTTTATCTCTCAATAGCAAGATTGTTTAGAACTTTATAAATAAAGTTTGAGTTTCGAAAATAGAATGCGATAAATTGATTGGGCCAAATGGTTTGTAAATAGTCATCTTGAGTTTAAATGTGCAAGAATAATTATCGTGTAAATTCTAAAGGATAAAACCTTCAGATATTAGGGTCTTTAGATATTTTTTATCTACACAGTATATATTGAACTCGTTGTGATCCACAGACCCAATGTTCACTGGTGATGTGCTTAAGTTCAAGAATTTTGTGTTCGAAGAGGCTGGAAAAAGGAACATGCCAAAACCTGAATTTACAGAGGAATGTGAACCTAGTGGTAAGTAAACAATTAAGTCTATAATAATGAATATGTAATGAAATGCATTATTTAAAAATGTTTTAATTTGCAATCACATGTTCAACATTGCTCAATACACTAATGAATATTTATCCTCATTCAAATGACTGTGTGTTCAGGTTACAGGGGTGTTTTGATTGTGAACGGACGCACATTTAAAGGGACGCAGGTGTGTAATAATAAAAGAAATGCCCACCAAGAGGTTGCTAAGATCGCTCTGGATTTCATGAAATCTCATCCTGAGTGGAAAGAAGAGACATATGAAACACCTTCATCAGCCCCAAGTAAAATGTTTTCCCAATTTATTTAGGCAGTGACCATTATTTATTCTCATTATTCAAGAAACCACAATGCTGTCAAAACACGAACGACTACCAGGTTATTGAGTAATTTACAAAATGCTAATTTGTGGTAATGTTCTTGTTTAGAATTAGCTGGAAATGTAGGTATACATAATGAGCTTGTTGAAATTGCATAGACAATAAGGACCTTTTCATTTTAGGTGCCATCTATTATGGTATTGTGACTGTGGTTCTCAAAAACCAAGAGGTTGTTTCTGATGGTTGTGCTGAAGAGAAAGAAGCCATTGAATCAGCTTACAGGAAACTAGCCTGTCACTTTGGCCTTGAAGGTGTGTGCCATTGATTATAATCAAATGATTATAATAATGTAATGTTTATGCAAATGTACCCAGTAACTTGGTCCGAATTTTTGCTCTTGCCCCATGCAATAGGTAAAACAGCAGTACAAGAGTATTTCCAACGATGTAATTTCCCACAGCCGCAGGAACACTCAGTTCAAAAAGACGATAAGATCTTCTGCAGACTACAGCTCACTGGGGCTTTCCCATTTTCTGACAAAGGTAATTATGCATCAGTCTGTCTGGTTAACCACAATAGTGTTGTATAATTGGTTAACTCCTTTACATTTCTTGTTGTTATCCATCCCTGAATCTTTTTTTTAATAAAAATCCTTTAGATGGATCTACAAAGAAGAAACAGGCTGAGCAGCAGGCAGCCAAGATTGCACTGCAACATTTGTCAGGACTCTTAAACTTCAGTTTTGAAGAAAAAGCTTGCGACAACTACAAAGGTTTTCTGAAGGAACGTCTAGAAGCCATCGGTCTGAAACAACCCGAGTACATTTTCACATGTAACAAAGTTGCTGCCATTGAAGAACTTGAGGGTTTGTCTAAGAGTGAAGAAAATTCACAGTGTGAGTGTTTTTTTATTGATATAATTTCTAGATTTGTAACCTATAGTGTTTTTGAAAGATCTATCAACAGAACATAACATTACTTTGCAAAATAAGTAAATATGTCAGAAATATATTATCAAAGACAATACACCTGATGATTTTGAGTTTTTTTTATTGCAGGCAAAATTTTTTATGGTATTGTGACTGTGGCCCTCAACAACCAAGAGGTTGTTTCTGATGGTTGTGATCAAAAGGAAGAAGCCACTGAATCAGCTTACAGGGAACTAGCCAGCCAGTTTGGTCTGCCTTCTCTTGATGGTGGGTGCGAATGACTATGTGATCATAATAGATAAGTAGATTGACCCAGGAGCTTTCTCAGAAGTCTCGCTCTTGCCCCACACAACAGGTAAAGCTGCAGTACAGGAGCATTTTAAAAGATCTAATTTCCCACTACCACTGGAAGACTCAGATCAGAAAGATGATAAGTTCTTCTGCAAACTCCAGCTCACTGGAGATTTTACATTTTCTGACAAAGGTAAGCAAGACCCAGTTTGTATTGTTAACCACAATACAGGGTTTTCATGGCATCTTAAGCAGTCTAAAATTTAAAATATCAAACTTTTGGACCTTAAAAAATCGTCCTGTTCAAGACATTTTTCCTTTCATTTTCACATTTTGTAAAGTTTACTTTAAAGTCTTAAACCAGAAGAAAGGTGATTATATGATCGTCTGAGATTGGACAATCATATCCTTGGGAGCACACGTTATTTCCAACTCCTAATCTCAAACATTTCCTGTTCTAGATCTTAAATAATTTTAAAAACGTCTTCATTTTCCTATGTCTATGTAATGCCACCTCTAATACTCATTATTACGGTATCTCAGCATTTAAATTCATTGTTTTTGTTTGTTTGTGTCCGTGGTGTCGTAGTTCTTTCTTTTGCTAGTCCAAACATAATTTGCTGTATTACGACTACAAATAAGACCAACATGCAACATCCAGTCAGCTTTCTTTTATTGGTGCGAATCTGTCTTGGCTTGTATCACAGACATTCTTCAGATATGGGAAAGTGCAAGTTTAGGGTTACTTGGCCTGAAAAAAAAAAATTTAGGGATTGGTTAAGGTTAGTTGCTAACAACATATTTGTGTGTGTGTTTGATGTTGTGATATAGGTCTTAAATTCCATTCTTAATGATCTTAAATTATTTAAAAAAGTCTCCAATTTGACTTGGTAAAACCAGCAGAAACCTTAACAATAGCATGTTTGATTGGACAATTCCTCAGTGTCTTCTCAATCGCTGATACTTGGTTTATGAAAACCCTTTAGATGGATCTACAAAGAAGAAACAGGCAGAACAGCAGGCAGCTAAGGTTGCCCTGCAACATTTGTCAGGACTCTTTAAATGCAGTTTTCAAGTTGAAGCTGACAAAAACTACAAAGTTTTGTTGAAAGAACAACTAGATATTTTACATCTCAAAAGTCCTGTGTACAGCAGTAAGGAAAACGGAGAGCCCAGTGAAGACATGGAGGGTCCCAGCACAAGTGGAGGTAATTTTCTCTGAGTTTGACTTTATTTATATACTGCTATATATGCTATTTTTGACAAATAAAAGAGAGCAAATAATTGATATGTGTTTGTTCTTTGCAATAAAGATGAACCTGTTAGGACTGCAGCATCCAGCACTACAACCATTAGCAAGAATGTTAGTCTGAAAAAGAAGCACAGTATAAGTCAGGAGTGTCTGGTGACAGAAACTCAGGATCAAAGCCTTCCAGACATCCCCAACAAAGCCCCCAGGTTGGAGAAAACAGGTACACAATAATTTGTTGCTGATAGCCAGTATCAGATTTTCAACAACATGTAAAGCAGTTATTACTTTACCCAGCTGATGTTTGTGTTTTACAGACATCAACAGACTTCTAGAATTGTTTCATCTCAAGCCTCCATCAGTAATAGTCAAAAATGTCAGCACTGAGAAGAATTTTATCTGTCGTGTGGAGATAAACTTGGACAAATTCATGTTTCAGAACAACAGTGACTACATTGGCAAGAAAGAAACCATTCGAAAAACCTATTTATTGCTTGGGAATGCTTTGGGAATTTCGAAACCAATATTAGGTAACATGCGACTTCACAAATACCATTGTACGGGGCTGCTTTTGGCCTTTAGTATGTATCATGTATATACTGTATATATATATATTTATTTATTAAATTGTCTGTATCTGCCTCCCTCTTTAAGATGAAAGCAATGCTCTTATGCTGGTGAAACAAGATTTTTCCCAGAAGTCTCTCACCCCTCCTAAGGAAGTCTTTGAAAACAAAAAATGTTCACTTCATGATATAACATACAATATAATATATGATGGAACAGGTTAGTTTGACTGCTACATAAATCACAAAATGTCATTTTATCTTTATACATACCACATTAAAACATTTCGCTAAAGTAGGACAGAAAATGGAAAAATAATTTTTTCTTTTCTGGAAATAATTTTTGAAATAGTACAAAATTATAAACACAATAGAATATTTCCATTTTATTGTCATTTTCTTATATAGTATGTATAATTATAATATGTGTCTCTTCTTCTTTTATTGGAACCCCCACTACAGGATTTATACAGGATGACTGACTTGACTGGCTAATTTATTTGTATTTTTTTCTGCAGGCTCCAGTGAAGAAGAAGCAAAACAAGATGCCCTGGAGAAAGCCCTAGATACACTAACCTTGCTCTGTGGGTTCGAATCTTTGCCAAAATCTAACACAGTTGACGGAACAGTGCTTCAGATTAATAACTTACTAAAAACAAAAGGTCAAGCAGATCTCATTTATTCGCTTAAACCCACCCTATATAAAAGGTCAGTTGAGCTCCTGTTTCAAGATTACACCATGGAGAGCAAAGACGGAAAGAATAAAAAAGAAAATCAGAATCATCTCACTAAACGCATTCTGGGCCTGCTAGCGTTGGAGCCAGGTAAGAATCAAGAGGTTACTAACTAACGATCAGCTTCTAAAACATTGTAACAAGCTGCTTCAAGCCTGTTAGATAAAGTGAATGGAAATGATTCTTAATTATGCAGGTTCAAAGTAAAAAATGATTATATTTGCAATAATGAGTATAGAAGTCTATTAAGATTTGCATCTTTAAATGAGCAAACAAACATTCTCATTTTGTATGTTTGCTATAAGAATATACAGTTTGCAATGTTGATATCCTGCAACAAACATTTCACCACTTACAATCAGTATTACCTGATGTGTAATTAGAAAAGAGAGCCAGTATCTGTCATTTGCAGTAAAGTGAAATTTCTTTCATCACATAGCTTGTTAGAACTGTAATTTTCATTAACTTATTACCATTGTATATATATACCCGTTCTTCTGTTTATAGTAATAGCAATATATTATGTTCACTGTTCACATCCTTTTGTAAATCTCTGTTTATAGTAATAGGCATCTGTAAAACATGTCAATAGTACATATATACTCATCTGTACATTATTGTTCATAGTACATATCTATCCACCTGTATATTATATTCATAATATACATATATTCATCTGTATATGATATTCATATTCATAGTAGATATATATTCATCTGTATATTCATAGTACATATACATCTGTAAATTACTGTTTATTATCTTATATTCAATTCTATTTAACTTATGCAAATCATGTAACACTATATATCCTGCATTCGCTGCTATTGCACTCTGGTTAGACCCAAACTGCATTTCAATGCCTTGTACTTGTACATGTGTAATGACAATAAAGTTAAATCTAATCTAATCTAATCTAGTCCGCAAGCTGAGAAGGTCCGCTGTCATTATCTGCACAGCCTCTAGAGGCGAATCACTGGTGCCACGTGTTTTTACATGCGAGACTTCACGGTGCACTGAGAGCACAAAATTGATTATTTAGAATTTATTAATTATATAATTATATTAAGTAATAAGTATTTTGATATTTATTTTATGGAGCACATTTTCATAATGCATTATTGTTCTTGAATTTTGGATTTTTGTAATAAAGTTTAGTACTATTTTACATGGAATGATATGTTAATATGTTAAATGTTAATGATAATCGGTTATCAGCAAGTACGATCCAATCTATCGCTATCTGTAAAATCCACTATCAGTCAACCTCTAATAATCACATGACACATACTTTACCGATTCATTTATTGTTTTGCAGAATCAAACACGGTCTCTTTAAGGAACTATCTAGATGAGTGGTTTAAACAGAAGAATCTGAAGCAGCCTGTGTTTGAGAGCATTAAAGAAGTTAATGGATTGAAAGTCACATTTTCTGTCGAAGTTTCCTTCTCAAATCCAAGTGAGCATACAATAATAAATACATCTAATATACTCTTTTATTGACAGTAAAAATGATATAGTGTCTAATACAACTTTTTCATTTCAGACTGGGAAGACAGCATGAAGGTTGCAGAAGAGAAGTTGATCGTTAAACTCAGGGAAAGGTTAACATGTTTGACTAAAAAGAGTATAATGGATATTTAATATATGTCTGATTGTTTTTTAAGATGACTATGGAGGCGTAACATAATGATTACTAAATTCAATCTGTGACCATCAGCTATCAATTGTTCCAATTTTTAAGACATACAAAATCCTCTTGTGTCTCTTCCATTACTGTCTAATTGGAAAAAATGAATCAGTTCTGGATTATGTATATCGGTGGGGGATGGGATTCCTAAAACCTTTGTTCATTGTCTTTATCTTATTCGTGAAAGTTTTTTTTTTTTAATTAATGAGCATTTCCTGTGAACACATTTACAATACATTAACATAATATGCAAATTTGATCATAAAACAATGAGCAACCCGATACATTTTCTCTAAAATCATATGCATTTGGAGCATGAGTGCAGTTTAACTTCTTAAAGGCCACACATTTTTATACAAATGAACTTTTTTAGTGTAGCTATGGTCATTAAATTAAATAATTTAAAAATTGCTTTATTGCGTTCAAATTGTTAGTTACTCAATTTTTTAAATAAATGTAAAAATAAAATATAGTGAATATCTGCACGATTGTGACTACTTATGGTGTTTGGCCTGTCACATTATTCTTACTGCTAAATCAGTTTACTTACCACAACAGCACTTTTAATCATTTGATTTTGCATCATCGATCATGTTATGACGTTTTCCTAATTATAGGTCACTTGGTGAAGTTTATATAAAGAGAGAATGATTATGCACCAATAGACAAAAAAGAACGTGGGGCCATTTGTCCAAAAATACCCTAAATCGTCTCCATGACAACAAGCGGTGATGCGCCCAGCTTTTTAGCATGTGGATATTTGATTAGCTATTTTTAATATTTTTTAAAAAGATCTTGTCGATATTCAAATATGCATTGATATAAATCTATTAATATTAATATTGACTATTTGATACAAAGTCAGAAAATATACCCAAGACTATTAATGTGGTGTTTGTAAATGCTAATATATCTCACATTTTAATATTTTTCCATTGTTTTCCCATTTCGAGGACCCCATGAGTAAAACACTGTACATCTTTGGTCAAATAGGTATCAACTATTTGTTGTATAAATTTCTTTACTACTTTTTTCCCCCCAAGACTGTATTTTTTCCCTAAGGCTGCACCTTTATTCAAGTCTCTTACTGTGACACTAAAGATTAAATTTTTTCTTATTTTATTTCATTTTTTATTTTTATTTTATATGCATGACATCACTTAATACTGTATTCAGCCCTTTCAGGATTTTTTTTTTTTTTTTTAATTTGTGCTTCTCCTCTGCACAATGTTATCAACTGCAGCTGCACAATTGGTCACAAAGATCGACAAAAATATTCAGTATGCTGTTTTATGTCGTATTCATGCATATGCATCACTCACGGTCTTTTATGAGTCATGAGGAGAGAAGGAGGGGAGAGGCCAGGTCTACAGACCAAAAAAAGTGGAGGCGTCAGACACATGCTGTTCAAAGTTCAGAAGTGTTCAATCTTGTGTTTTTCTTATCTAGTTCTTTGCTGTGCTTTATAAACATGTTTTAGAGTGATTTTTTCAGACCGATTTGGGGTTGATTTTATGGAGAGGGACTATTTGTTTATTTAGTATATTAATGATTGTTTGCAGATGCACTTATATTTAAACTATAAAGTATATTGGTGAAGGAAATCTTCATTCAGTTATATTTACCCTCATTGGTGCAGTTTTCTCATGATTCCTGTCATCATTCTGATTCTGCTTTGATTATCCGGGTGTTTAACATGAAACTAAAGTGGCTTTAGTACAGTATTAGTAAGGATATAATGTTGTTTTCCAGCTCAATGCATAGGTTCCGCATGGGTTACTTACCACATCCTGAAAATAAGACTAAAATGCTTAAGAGATCAGTTGCAGCACAGGAAGTAGCACCTGTGTTTACAGTAAAAAGGTGTGAGAACAGTTTGAGATCTTTATTGTCATCCAAGTTTTGTAAGAGAACTGGAAAGCATGTTAAATACACACGAAAGCACATGTACATCATTTATGGTAATATGCTCATTGCAAATGCATGGGCAATCCAGTTGCTACTGTGTATTTAACACCGTGTTTTTATCATTTTAATTAATAATCACTGTAACTCTATAAAATCTTTGTTTTTATTTATTTAAGAATTTCCTTTCAGCATTTTGATGGATTTTATTAAATTGGATTGTTTTCTCTTAACACTTTGTATTTGAATCGGGGTTAGATCTCTGTCAAGCACTTTGTATACTTGTTTTCAAGTCTCAAATAAAAACTACTACTCTTATTATTTTATTATTATTATTATTATTATCATCATTACAAGTCAGTCATTCAGTCTTTATTAAAATTATACTTATGGTCTGAACTTGAGTCATTCATATGAATTTTGGTCAACATCTTTTTATTTCCTGTGGAAGACTTGTGCACTTTGCCCCTCTATTTTCAGAACTATACAACATCAAAAAACGTGTGACAGGTTTCTGTTTTGATTAGTTTGAGCATGTGGGTTTGTGTGTGTGGGTGGGTGTGTGTGTGTGTGTGCGTGTGTGTGTGTGTGTGTGTGTGTGTGTGTGTGTGTGTGTTTGTGTGTGCTTGCCTGTGTGAACAAAATGTCTCTTGTGGCATCTCAGGCAGCAGCAACGGGTCAATGTTGATTATCATTATCACTATTATTATTATTATTAGTAGTAGTAGTATTAGTTTACAGTTGTCAAGAGGTCACATGTGAAATTTCTGGCCTTCTGAGTGTGCTTTAGATCATCAGTTGTCATGTACAGAGGATTAGGCCGATTAGAGCTACTACAACTACTGTACAAATCCATATTATGGCAAGAGATACTCAGTTATGTAAAGAGAATAGACCATCATCAAATAAATGAAAGTCAGCCAATTGAGAATTGAGAAAAAAATCTCAATTTCCAAGCAGTCACCAAAACCATTAAACATCAAACGCTATGATGCAACAGGTTCTCAAAGGACCATTCCAGAAAAGCAACACCAAGAGCTACCTCTGCTGCAGATGATAGGTTTATTGGAATTATTAGCCACATAAACCACAGATTTATATAAATACTGCTGTGACTTGGTTGTCTACGCCTACGCCGTCGTCTACGCTCCTTACACTTTCCAGTTTCTTCTCAGATGCAGGCTGCTTCAGTTAAGAGTTGTACAGCCGACAGAAAACCACACCACACACACATACACACACGCATGCACATGCACCAAGACCACCTTAAAACACACAGATTTGAAGTTGAAACAACCAGCTTTTCAAATCAAACTAGGAGTTATACTATAATTACATTAGCAAAGTCCATTTCTACACACATCTACACTTATGCATGAGAATACTTATGCATATCACGATGTTCTTCTTTTGCGCAATAACGCACATGGCCTTGCGCTTGCATGGCCTTTCGACCTGCCATAATTCCTGCAGCATGTGTCATCATGTGCACTGACCTCATGAATGTGTGTGTTTTTCTTTATTATATACAACCTTTTAAAGGCTTCTAGGTTGGTGCAGGGTGTCAGGGTTTGCGTCGTGACTCTGAACCCATCATTGCGCACAGAAAAAAGGTGCGAAAGTGCACGTTTCTCGGTCACGCCTCTTTTGATATTCACTCGCAAGGAGGAAAAAAACTAAAACTCAGATATTAGCTCAAGAGAAGCGTTTGCACGTTTGGGAAAGAAAATGTTGAATAACGTGTACTATGGACATATTAGCCGAAATGATGTAGAAAGATTATTGGGGAAGTATGGGAAGGATGGAAGTTATCTCTTGAGAGACAGCCAAAGCGAGCGCGGAGCTTTATGTCTCTGTGTCAGGTAAGAATATTTTTATTTTATTGCCTATTTTGTGTTATAATACATGGTTAAACCTTCACGAGTGCAAAATAGCAAATAATGATCATGCACTCATATGACAGTAACAGTAACTATGGCACTGATGAAAACAAAATTCTAGCAGGACGGTTGCATATGGATACAGTTATTTTTTGGCACCGGAAAACCAAAATGACTTCTTCAACTGTTGACGCAAAACTGAATGTGGTTAAAAATGACATTTTATGGATGAAATAGTAAAGCACGTGTCCTTTGGTTTTTATTGCATGAAGGAAAGCTCCATTTGTGCACACATACAGGATTGTCCAGTCACATCAAGGCTGGACGTTGGAGGTAAGCAATCATTTATTTGGATCTATTTGATATATTTCACACCTCAATACTATATTTACAAATCTTAATTTACAAAGTGAATGTAAAAATCCTGAGTCAATGCCACAGCACTAATACCATTTTTGTGTTTTTATTTTTAATTTTTATTTTTAATCAGGGTTTTAATCAGGGTATACATTCACTAAAACCATTAACCCTGGGACTAAATGCAATCTGTTACAGTTAAAATATTTCATTTCTATTTACATACATGCTGAACAAAACCATCTTTTATTCCCCTGTGCTCTTTTTTTTTTAAAACAAATCTTAATCTGGTCTATAAATATAATATATAATGAAATATGATATATATTTTATAGCACTATTCATCTCAATTGGTTAGATATGTTGGTAATGTTTAACCTATAAAATATATTTTAATAATACAATAAACAACACTAAAATGTTCATGTCAGTCTTTGGGGGATTTGTGTTTTATTGATTTTATAAACAGTGATGAATGTAGGCACATTTGACTTATTGAATAAATTTACTTAGTATGCGACTCTGCTAATGTTTCTCATCGGATTAGATTACTCAATTTTATTTCACTAAATGCAGTTAACAGATGTTAACATTGTGTTGGTCTGATTTTTGCTGCCAAAACAGTAATTTCATGGCATTAACAGCATTAAGCTCTTCAGCAATTTACCTCATCTGTTGCTCCCCACATGCATCAGTGAGGAGTATCATGTATCTCACCCACTAACAAGTGCCATTAAGAAGTAATAATTAGTGTTATTCACCTCACCGGTCATAATGTTATAATGTTATTTCCTAGTCTGTGTATATATTCTCCCTTGGCATCCGGACCATTCAATTCTACAAACATCCAGCTGAAATACTTTACCATTCCTCTTGTAAAAATTGCCAAAGGTGTTTTTCACTTATGACCTTGTGATTCACTTCATCCCAGAGCAGTTCAATAGGATTTAGATGTGGTGACTTGCAGGCAATTCCATGATATATTAACTTTTCAGCCGAACATTTGCTTTCTAAGTATGTATGTTTCGAGTCTATTTTTAAGGTGAAGTACGTTCCAATTAGATGCAGTCCAAATTGAAGTGCGTTACACTTAATTAACAAACTGGAGTTATTTCACACTGAATAAGTCTACAACCTTCCCTGTTTTAAAACAAACCCAAACCATTAAGCGTCCATTCCCATATCTCGTAACATCTCCTCTCCTGTTCTTCATCTTATATACGTTTTTCTGTTTGAGCCAAAAATGTCACATTTGTACTCATCTGTTATTTAATTTAATTTAATTTAACTTATTTTCATTTTTTTTTGCATATAAACAAAAGGAACATGCATGGGTTTCAAAAATGATAAAAGACTAGGTTTCCAAACTTTTAATAGTTCATACATACACATGTATACAGAGAATAAAATGTTCTCAAAGTGCAGGTATGAGGTAGTGAGTACAGACAATGACAGTACAGTGCAAATATCTGTGCATGAAAAAAATATAGAGATGCAGAGAAATAAGGTATAAATGTCCAGTGACCATCAGGTGACTAAACAGAAATCACGTAGTAATTATACAGTTGATGAAGTTCATAGATTGTGTAGTGATTGATGGCAGTTACGGGACACTCAATGCCAAGTGCCATCGAGTGTTCACACGTGCTACACATACACCTGCACTAAAATGACCACAATACCTTGTAGAAGTCTTTTAAGTTTTTTTGGCGCTTTGTATCAGCCGAGCCTCATTTTGTCACATGAATTATACCATGATTCATTTTAATATAGTTGCATTCTGCAAAAAATAAACTGTACACATGGTCTTCTAATGTTACTTTTAATAATCCAGATCACATGATTTAAAAAAAACAGCGGAAATAAAGTACACTGTGGCTTCTAAGTGACAGGCATGAGACAGAAGGGTTGTGTTTTCATGTCTGTGGTTGTTTGCTAAAGCCTGAACTGTCTTTATAACATACCCACAAACCTTAGACACACAACACCACACAACACAATAACCAAATGCAATGGCTGTAATGAATATTTTCCTTTTTTTTAATTTTAAGATAAAAAAAAAAAAAAAACTATTAATTGAATTAAAGGCTAAATTTAGTGATGTAATTTTAGTTTTTTTGTTGTTGTTCTCAAGTATTATCTTGTTTTGAAAGGAATTTATTTGTGGTGAATCAGACCTGAGTCAAGCCTGGTTAACTTCTACTATGATGGCAGTGTCAATAAGAATTGAAATTTTTTTATCTACAGTTGATATAGTTTGATCTTATACCTATTGTAAAGGATATATATTTATATTGTAAATGCATGCTGCAGCCCTGGATTTCTGTCCATCTATTGTTCCAATAGAAGTGGAACCATATTTAGGCTTTAGCTGTTTTAGCTCAACTTCTGAGATGCTTTTCTGCTCACGATGGTTGCAAAGGATAGTTATTTCAGTTACTGCAGACTGACTTCCTGTCTGTTCAAACCAGTGTGCTCATTCTCCTTTCTCATTACAAATGCTTTTCTGCCTGTCGGATTGAAAATAACAGTCAGTCAGCATTTTCTAAAATGCTTAAACCAGCATGTTTGGCACAATCTGATGTTTAAATAATTATATGCCATTGTGCATTAGCTACATGATTTTGCTGATCCAGTTATTACATGAATATGCAGTGGTTATTAGTAGGTTATTCCTATTAATTAGCCATCAAGTTTACAGTATCTGTCAAAATGATTGAAACACTAAGTCTTTTATTGTTTTTGAGAGACCCAGACATAGAGAGAAAAACACAATGTGAATCATGATGCTTTCATTACTGTTTTGATTTAATATTGAAAAAAAAGGCTTTTTATTGTTTCTCAGCACACAGAAAAAAATATGATTTATTGATACATTTTTTAAAGATCTTTTTCTATTCATTTAACTATGTCTAGAAATCATAAAAAATACCAAATGTGATCAATACACACTATTTCAAAACCTACACCTAAAACTAGTACATGTGAAACAAGGTTGTTCTGCTCTGATTGTCCAAAGATTTTGTGCATGATGTAACACTGTAAGAGCAGGACATGCGTTACTGTCACTATCTTGTTGCTTTTAAAAACGCATGTAGTGATCTATATGAACTTCTCAGCAAAGCCAGAATGTTGGATGAACACACTGATGGATTATGTATGGAAGTCCTAAGAGGCTCTTCATTATAAATTTTTTTTCTGTTTCTTGTTTTGTTTTGATTTAAGGGGCAATTTTGTACCTCAAGAAACAAAATTGTCCACACTGCAATGAAAGCTCAAAAGCACAGTGTACCGTATTCACTATATTCTTGCAAATAGTTTTCGTGGGTGTTTAAAGTGTGTGGGAGGATGATTTACGGCTTAAACAATAAAACAATAAGCATTTTTGGGTTGGCGTCTGTTTATCTTGGTTTTTCGTTTATCGCGGGCGGTTGGTAAACTGGGGATATATATATATATATATATATATATATATATATATATATATATATATATATGTGTGTGTGTGTGTGTGTGTGTGTGTGTGTGTGTGTGTGTGTGTATAAACTATGTTTGTAAATAATAAAATCTTGAATCTTAAATGTGTTTTTTTTTTCTCACCATTTCTGCAAACCTTTGAAGACCGAAACCAAAGAAAATGTGCAGTGGTTCCAGTCACTGGATAAACTCATTGAATCCTTCAAAAAGACCCCTCATAGCATGGTTCCCCTTCTGTACCCTTTTGAAAAGTCACTTCTAAATGAAGAGGAGAGACAAATGAAAGGTAAGCGTGTGTGTGTGTGTGTGTGTGTGTGTGTGTGTGTGTGTGTGTGTGTGTGTGTTTGTGCTTGCTTATCCTGTCATCAGGATTTGTGGTTAGGTTAACATGCCTCAGATTGTGTTAGATATGATAGAACGTTTAATTCAATAACTTCAGTGCATTTCCGAATGAGTAACTGCTATCAGATTCTGTCTGTGCTGCGAGACCCAGTTTTCACTCATTAACCAGTGAAAGAACACATGAACATATCATTTCTTGGAAGAAGAGAGCCACAGAGAGCCACAGCTACACACTCAAACATAGAGCCATAATTTAATGTGTGCTGGGGCTTGTGCTCATTTGTAACTTATGCTAATCAGGGGAAGTATAAGCAACTATATAACCAATCTTTAATAACGGTTAAGCCGTTTAAACATTTGTCACTTCACGCCTTTAACAATGGACATCGTCACAAAGCAGCTTTACAGATATAAACAGATTTAGAATATGACTCTATAAATAAGTTCCTATAAGTGTGTGCCATGAGTAAGTCAGTGGTGATGGCGTCATGGAAAAACTCCCTCAGATGATATGAGGAAGAATCGTTGAGAGGAACCAGGTTCAAAAGGGATCCTCTTTTGACACAGAATATCCATTCATTATTAGTATATAAAAGAGTAATTATTTAAGTACTATATAAGTATAGTACGGAGAAAAATGCTGAAGCACACAATCACTTTTAACCTCATCAAGAGATCCAGCTTCGATTCATTATTTTTAGTGTTATCATCCCACGTAAACAAATTTAAAATATATATTTTTAACTGCTGGCATGGTGGCGTTTCAGGAGTCTCTATTGTAGCGATAAAACAGTGATAGAGATCGTAATAGAGATAGTGATAGAGATAAAGTTGCAATTTTAAGTTTGACACGAGCGAGTGCTTTGCGGTTTCTTTGTAATGCGACAAGTTGCAAATCAATGCAGTGGTAACGACATGCCTCGTTTGCTGTCTAAAAGCAAAACCTCACAATCTCGAAGTATGGTTTGGATTCAGAATCTTCTGCTTTCAGACAACGGATCAGTATGACTGCAAGACAGTGGACTACCTTATAGTTTCATGACATTACAGCAACAGCAACTTGTTGCGAAAGAAAAAAGCCATCTACTTTATTTGAAGTGCAGTTTTTTCTTCTCTGTATGCTCAGAAAACTATTTGCAAACACACAAGAAAAAAAAATGTGACTGCATACTTTTTGGGGGGAAAATAATTAACAATGGAAGTGATTATTTAAAAGTTAGGTCAGCTAAACCCTCTGACCCCCGGTAAACATTTAGATCGTGAAAGGACTAAATGGTTGTTATTGTGTATATTATCTTTAAATATATCCTTAAATAATGTCAGGATCTTTCCGGCATGTGCCGCGCACTTCCGGTTTCGCGGCTATCTTGCCCTTTTTCCCCCGCCTCCCGGTATTTAAGGACACCAAAGACTTTAGCTCGGGGCCAACTTATATCATCGGCTTCCAAAAGTCCCTGAGGAATATTCTTGCCACCCTTCCTTCTCCTGCTCCTGTTACTTTTCCTGACCCCTGTTCTGCTCTGTTTTGGTTTTGACCTCTGGACTGTTTTTGGTTTGTGTTTTGCTCTGCCCTGTATTGCCCTGTTCACCTGTGTTAAGACCCTGGACTGTTTTTTTGCCTTTGCTTTATTGCTCTGATACTTTTCTAATTAAAGCCTGTTTTACCTAGGTCCTGATTGCATCCTGCATTTGGATCCTCCCATCCACTCACCTAGTCACCCGCGCTTCCTGAAAGCATAATCTAGCCTTGCGTCATGATACTTCTGACAGAATAATTTGGCCGTGTACCATGTCCCAACCCTGCTCACTGACAAATAATTTATGAGCTAACATAATAAAATACTAATATATTTTAATGATATAATATATTTTAAATTATGGGTGTACTGCAATGCTATTTACTGCATCTGTATCAGTGCTCCAAATATCTATAATCTGTATATGGGCTTAAACCCAAAATAGTCTTAAATTTAATTACACTATATTGCAAAAGGTTTTTGGAAACTTTAAAGTTACACCCATATGTGCTACTTGAAAATCTAGATTTTCTCATCCTCTGTTATTATAATCTCTGCACATCTGAGAAGGCTTTCCACTAGATATTAGAGTATGGCTGCAAAGCATATTAGAACAATTGACCGGTTACCTATTCAAGTCATAGTATTATGAGATATAAACTGATGATAGAGAAATTATTATTTTTCAGACATTAATGAAAAATATCTTGGCTAGAAATATATATATATAATGTGAAAAACAGGCAGCTTGTCATGGTACCAAAAAAAGTAACCATCAGTCATATTCAGAGCAAGGCCCTCTCTCTGGAAAACTCTTTACCTTTAACTTGATAAAGACTCCCTTAATAAATGATAATTTTCTCCACACATAAAGTATAAAGATATAAAAATATACATATGAAATTAGATATAGATAGACCTTTTCTCCCAGGTAACAGAACATTGGTAACACAGGCAAAAAGGATATTAGACAGTGTTCAAATTATGTTTATCTAAACAGAATATATAAGAAATAGAATATTTATCTGCATATTCAGTTACTGTTTGCACTGTTATGTATGTTGATTTTTTCTTTATTGTCTTTCTAGTAGTAATAGTAGTAATAAATATTAAAACCAAGAAAAAATTATGCCAAAAATTTTAAGTTAAGTAAAACAACCAGAAACACTGTGTGAAAAGAAAATAAACCCCTTACAATAAATGTATTACAAAATTATTTGTTGAAACATCTTTTAATTGTGTTACACCGCTTAGTCTTTTTGGGAAGAATCTATCTTCTTCTTCTTCTTCTTCGGATCATCCGTCTCCAAACCACCCTGTCCTCTACATCTGCCTCTGTCACACCAACTACCTGCATGTCTTCCTTCACCACATCCATTAACCTCCTCCTTAGTCTTCCTCTTTTCCTCCTTCCTGGTAGCTCCATCCTCAGCATTCTCCTACCAATATACCATATGTCCCTCCTCTGCACATCTCAATCTCGCCTCCCTCACCTTGTCTCCAAAACGTCTTACATGCGCTGTCACTCTAATAATCCTGTCCATTCTCGTCACTCCCAACGAAAACCTTAACATCTTCAGCTCTGCTACCTCCAGCTCCACCTCCTGTCTTTCACTCAATGACACTTTCTCTAAACCATACAACATCACAGGTCTCACCACAGTCCTATAAACTTTCCCTTTCACTCTCGCAGATAACCTTCTATCACAAATCACTCCTGCCACTCTTCTCCACCCACTCCACCCTGCCTGCACTCTTTTCTTCACTTCTCTAACACACTCTCCATTACTTTGCACTGTTGCCCCCAGGTACCTGAACTCCTCCACCTTCTCCACCTCTTCTCCCTGCAACCGCACCATTTCACTGCCCTCCCTTACATTCACACACATGTACTCTGAAAGTCTTACTCCTACTGACTTTCATTCCCCTTCTCTCCAGCATGTACCTCCACCCCTCCAGGCTCTTCTCAACCTGCTCCCTACTCTCACCACAAATAACAAACATCATAGTCCATGGAGACTCATGTCTGACCTCGTCTGTCAACCTGTCTATCACCACAGCAAACAGGAAAGGGCTCAGAGCCGATCCTTGATGCAGTCCACCTTCACCTTGAACCAGTCTGTTGTTGTTTCTACTGCACACTTAACTTCTGTCACACTGTCCTCATACATGCCCTGCACAACCCTCACATACTTCTCTGACACACCAGACTTCCTCATACAATACCACAACCTCTCACAACTTCTCCTCTCTCAGCACCTTGTTATACACTTTCTCTAAATCCACAAACACACAATGCAACTCTTTCTGACCTTCTCTTTACTTCCCTATCAACTTTCTCAAAGCAATTAAGGCATCTGTGGTGCTCTTCTTTGGCATAAAACCATACGGTTGCTCACAGATGGTCACCTCATCTCTCAGCCTGGCTTCCACTACTCTTTCCCATAACTTTATGGTGTGACTGTTCAACTTAATTCCCCTGTAGTTACTGCAGGTCTGCACAACTCCCTTATTCTTAAAAACCGGTACCAGCTCACTTCTTCTCCATTTCTCAGCCATCCTCTCACCTTCCAGAATCCTGTTAAACAATCTGGTTAAAAACTCCACTGCCATCTCTCCTAAACATCTCCATGCTTCTACCGGTATGTCATCTGGTCCTACTGACTTTCCACTCTTCTTCCTCTTAATAGCTGCTCTTATTTCTTACTGATCCTATCCACTTCCTGCTTCACAATCTCTACACCATCCAACCTTCTCTCTCTCTCATTTTCCTTGTTCATCAGCTGCTCAAAATACTCCCTCCATTTTCTCAACACACTCTCCTTACTAGTCAACACATTTCTATCTCCACCCTTTATTGCTCTAACTTGCAGCACATCCTTCCCAGCTCGGTCCCTCTGCCTGGCCAATTTGTATAAATCCTTTTTTTCTTCCTTAATGTACAACTTCTCATACAGCTCCTCATATGCCTTTTCCTTGGCTTTTCCTTGGACGGATCCCCTTGTACTCCGGCCTACTTTTATCATCACTCTGTCGATCCCGATTCTGTTTTGCCGACCTCTTTCTCCTTATGCTCTCCTGCACTTCCTCATTCCACCACCACGTCTCTATGTCTTCCTTTCTATTTCCAGATGTCACACCAAGTACCTTTCGAGCTGTCTCCCTTATCACTCCTGCAGTAGTTGCCCAATCATCCAGCACCTCTTTACCACCACCGAGCCCCTGTCTGACCTCTTCCCTGAATCTCACAATACAGTCTTCCTCCTTCAGTTTCCGCCACCTAATTCTTCTTTCAGTCTTCACTCTCCTCCTCTTCTTCTTCACCTCCAAAACCATCCTACAGACCACCATCCGATGCTGTCTAGCTACACTGTCCCCTGCCAACACCTTACAGTCTCCAATCTCCTTCAGGTTGCATCTCCTACATAGAACATAGTCCACCTGTGTTCACCTTCCACCACTCTTATACGTCACCCTATACTCCTCCTTCTTCGTAAAATAAGTGTTCACGGTTGCCATTTTCATCCTTTTAGCAAAATCTACCACCATCTGCCCTTCCACATTCCTCTCCTTAAGACCATACCTACCCATCACCTCCTCATCACCTCTGTTCCCTTCACCTACATGCCCATTGAAATCTGCTCTAATCACCCATTGTTCATTCCTAGGTACACCTTCTTCCACTTCATCTAATTCAATTTAATTCAATTCATTTTTATTTGTATAGTGCTTTTAACAATGTACATTGTCTCAAAGCAGCTTTACACAGATAATGTAGTGATTAAAAGTGAATATGTTCTTTATAAGTAAGTTTGTCCCTGATGAGCAAGCCGGTGGCGACTGTGGCAAGGAAAACCCCCCGAATTTTCCTTCTCCTCCATCTCACAGCCAACATGTGGAGCATAAGCACTGATGACATTTATCATCAACCCTTCAATTTCCAGCTTCACGTTCATCACCTATTAGAAACTCTCTTCACCTCCACTACACTCTTACTGTACTCTTCTTTCAGAATCAACCCTACACTATTTCTCTTTCCATCTACACCATGATAGAACAGTTTAAACCTACCTCCAATGTTCCTGGCCTTACTCCCTTTCCACTTGGTCTCCTGAACACACAACATATCTACCTTTCTCCTACCCATCACATCAGCTACCTCTCTCCCTTTATCAGTCTTAGTGCCAACATTTAAAATACCAACCCTAACCACTACTCTCCTACACTCCCCTTTTTCCTGCCGTCTCTGTAGACGTCTTCATCCTCTTCCTCCTCTTCCTTCAGCCAACAGTAGCCCAATTTCCACCGGTACCCTGTTGGCTAACGATACCTGTGGCGGTTGTTGGTAACCCGGGCCTCAACCAATACGGTATGAAATTCTTATTCGTGATCCGCATGTTCGATTTGGCACTTTTTACACTGGATGACCTTTCTAATTTGGGGAGAATCTATCAAAATGGCAAATATTTGCCATGATTAAAAAAAAACAAAAAAAAAACCGGAAAAGTTATTTCAAGTTAAAAGGGCAAATTCTGTGCTCAGCCTGCTTTATTCACCCCACAGATTTTTAGGATTTGGATCCAGGTCTGGTCTCTGGCTAGGTCATTCAAAAACTTTGTTTTTCTTTTGGTTCCCTCTGTTGATGACTGATTTGGGACATTATTGTACTGAAAAGTGAAATTTCTTTCCATCCTGATGACACTTACAGGCACATAAAGGTTTCACTAAAATCAACTGGTATTTGTAGCTATTGATGCATCTGGCAACCTTGATTAAAAAAAACAGTACTGGCAGCGTTAATGTTGCCACAGCTATGGGGTTTTTTGGATGTTGAAAGTGAGAAATAGTTTCAGTTTAGTAGTTCTCAGATATTCCTGCAGCTCTTTTAATGGTCTCGTAGGTCTCTTGGTGGCCTGCCTGGAAACATTTCTCTTGTGCTTTTATAAATTTTGGAGGGTTAGGGTTTAAATATAATAAGTCTAAAATCTAAGCTGAAGTTTAAAATATTATAATATTAATAAGCCATTCTTGTGTTTTATTGTTTGTCTTGTTTGACTTTTTGGCTGTGGCACCTGTGCATGTGGTTTTAACCACAGCCCTCAGTAGAAGATACATAATCAGTCATATAGTAGTGCATATTATCTCTTTTTACTTAGAATTTAGCTCTAATTCTTTTCTTCCTATGTGTTTATTTAACAGGGGAATTAGCCTACATGGAAATTTGAGGATCTACTGTGACCCATCGAGAAGGAGTGTGCCTGTGTAAATAATTTTGCCTTTTCTAAATTACTTTTAACAAGCGATGCGAGCATTTTTATGTATAAAATGGCTAAAAATGTATATCTCTCAAGTGACCATATAGGCCATGACCATGATAATATCCCACAAGATGGCAGTGGAGCTGCTAAAAAATGTGAGATGGACAGTATAGTTTCACTTTTAATTTCTAAAGTGCAGCGGGAAGTTTTTACATTCAAGACTCTTCCCCAGTATATGCCGTGATATGCCATTAGTACTCAGGAAATCACAAAAGAAATCAATTAAAATAGCTTTTAAACTGCAAATAAGGACAGTCTTGTTTCTTACATTTATTAATTATAGTGTTGTACAATGTACACCCTTCTGGACATCGTGACCATTTATGTGACTCTTTGCTAAAATGAGTTTTTATACTAATTAATTTGTTACAGAATGCATGACAAAAAGTGATACTCTACACAAAGAATCTTTACTATATAGTTTAGATGACATGTTCCAACATTACTAATTAATGTGCCAAAATATGTGCGAATGGCAATCTGTACATCTGTAAATGCAGTGTACGTCATTAACTGCTTTGTGACTAATGTATTGTATAAGTTGCACTAAAATAAGCTGTCTTTACACTTGTTCTCTATTGTAGAATGTTTATAAGGAAACTGTGGTTAACCTTTAATATTTCTTTTTTTTCTTTTTTTTTTTTTTGCTTTAAAGCTACAGTTGCAGTTTTGACGTTATGTGTTTTAAATGTTTAGACATTTAGACCTTTTGAAATGACAAACTCATTGATAAATAATAAACTTATTAAACTGATAATCTAACAGAACTGTAGTAATAAAGCTAATGTAAACTATTATTTCCCAAATACTAGACTTGCTATAGCAAATAAATACAATTTGAGAAGAATAAACCTACATAAAAATACATGACTACAATTAATTACTAAATTTGGGAATACATGAAGCAGTACATAGCATTTCTGCTACATGGCTCCAGTGTAAATGTTTCAGTGCTATGTCTGGAGTTTGGCATGTACTCCTTATGTCTACATGGGTTTCATCCAAACACTCTGGTTTTATACAATCCTCCTAAAAACATGCCTATTCAATTATATTTACAGCTCACATTGTGTTTCCTAGTTCGACTAGGAAATACAACGAATAAACATCAGAGTAGTGAGAATAAGTTGAGAAGATAGCGAGAGAGAAAAAAAAAAAAAAAAAACCCACAGTGCTAAAACCCATAGGCCCATTTCAGTCAAACAAAACTGTTTTTTTTTTTGGTAATTATATTATTGACAACAAAGTGCAGGATGGAATTTGCAATCTTAATCTCACTGATATCTTATTGGTTTAATTTTGTTTATTTTTTTTACAAGCTTTTTATGCATTTTTCCTTTTTGAAAGATTATATAATTTTATACTATATATATATATATATATATATATATATATATATATATATATATATATATATATATATATACACATACCTAAGAACATCTGTAAATGTATATATTTCCGTATCTTAGTATTGCTAATCTAATTATTATGACTAAGAGCCACACACACACACACAAAATTACATTTATAGCTCTGAGGCAACTCAGTGGTCACTTCCTGTGAACTGTGCATCATCATTTATTTCCTCTTCTTAAGGGTTTTATTTCATGTTTTATATTAAAATCACAATGGAAAAGCTACAGCCGTTTATTTTTATTTCTCACTGAATACACCAAACTCTATTATTCAGTTTCTTTAATAATTACTTTGTTTCATATATTCATAAATCCAACAATAAATAGATATCCACGTTATCTTATTCAAAGATATGATCAACGTATGCGGCAGTAGAAAAATGTCTGACTTTCTCAGCCTTCATGTCACTGAATGACATAAAATATACAGTATGGGTGAATGCCCTCAACTTACATCATAAACACAGAAACTTTATTCATTATGCACATAATTACATTAAAGGTATAATAAAAAAGCACCACTATATTAACCTACATAACCATTACAGTAACCAGCTCTAAATGTATTTCAAAAAATATTTTTTATTTTAGATCATGTGAAATATGAAGCATACAGTAGATCATACAACGCTGGAGTACATATTAAACAAGATGGAAAGTACCCACATGAAATGCTCTAATGCCTTTAAGGGAAGGATGTGCATGTGCTAATGGCTTCACTGAAATGTGTTACAGTATTAGGAGATGATGCAATCAATGCAAATTTATACATTCTTATTCAAACAAACTTTATAAACTTATATGTTACATTTCTTTATTATGCATGTACTGTTTTACATTTCCATCATAGGACTTTAATTGCAGGCTATAAACACAGTGTGTTAGTATATTACAGTATTTACAAAGACCTAAGCATGCCTGGGACCATATATGTAATGTCTTGAGTGTCTTTTAAAACTAAACTAAAAACATGGAGCATAGTGCATCTCAAGGATACAATACTGATGCTCTTCAGGTTTTGTGGGGAATGAAATGACACACAAGGTGATACATATTGTTTACTCATTTAGAACCACATCTTTTTGCACAGCTTTCCTGTTTTAAGCTCTCATCCACCCAGAAAAGCTTTTTAGTATAGTGGCTTCTATACAACATCACCACACTGTGTTTATCACAATTCCATTCTTTTGTGTAGCGCCAAAAATAAATAGTTTGATCTAACTGGTAGCTTTGTATGATCTTTGTTTGATCAGTTTGATTTAACGGGTAGCTTTGTTTGATCTTTGTTTGATCAGTTTGATATAACTGGTAGCTTTGTTTGATCTTTGTTTGATCAGTTTGATATAACTGGTAGCTTTGTTTGATCTTTGTTTGATCATTTTGATATAACTGGTAGCTTTGTCTTAATGCTGCTTTAAATGTTGTTGGTACAAAATAGTTCTTCATCCTGACACCTCAAGAATTTCAGCCGTTTCTTCAATTTGTTTTGGTGTAACCTAGGACAAATTAAAAGAGAAACACGTTTTTTTATTGCAGCTTGTACAATATGGCCAACAGCACACACTGATGAAAGGTAATTAATTTACCTGATTAAAATCTTCTTTCTCAAGAAGGATTTGAACTTTCTTAGATGGGTTTGGAATGGAGGGAAATAGCTTCTCAGTTAACCTGAAGAGGTAAACGATGTCAAATAAAAAAAAACACACAAACATTCATTCTTGTTGAACAACATACTGTACATCCACAAAGCCGGTATGTCCACATAGTCCATACTGTTTAACTTCTATTGGTCTTCTTTTACTGTTACACCATTCTCTATACATTTTCTACTGTCAAATTTTACCTAAAGCTACTTAAATGACATGACAATGTTGTTTACTGGCAATTATACATGCTGTGATTATTCATCAGCACTGTTAGGTTTGGATCTTCCATCGAATTCATTAATGTACTGTTTAATAAGTGCGCACTGTTCTGTGGATTTATTTTTGTACATTCATTATTTATTGCACTGTATTTTCCACATTACCATGTTCTGCCATCATTCTTCAGGAACAACATTTTAGTTTAAGATGGATGAATTACAATCAAACTTACTTGCCTTGACAAAATTAGAATTTGTCTACGTTTACTTTAGTATAAGTTATTGTAATATACTTAAATTGTTATTTAGGTTGAGTTAGAGGACACCAAGGCGAGAGGTTGCTCAGTGGTTAAAATTTTGGGCTTCTGATCAGAAGGTCATTAGTTCAAATCCTGCTGCCACTGCTGGTCTTTTGAGCAAGGCCCTTGACCCTCAACTGCTCAGTTGTACGAATGAGATAACTGTAAAAAAGTGTCTTACTAAAAATTATTATAATTTTTCTATATAGTCTATATAATTCTTTATAAGCTTATTTAACTTATAATGCAAAAAAAAAAATGAAAGGTTTTCAAATTTCTAAAGTTAATTGATTTATACTTCAACTCATACAATATTGTAAGCAACTTAAGTGTGCTATCCATTGTCCTCGTATTGAATTATAACAACATGGATATCTTCTATGGTATAAACAGAGGGCCTCGTTTATCAATGTTTTGTTAAAAATGTTTGTGTGCAGAAGTGTGCATGAGTTGATCACCCATGACATGCAAAACATATATTTTTAAATCAGCCTGGTTTGTATGTAGTGCCACCAACGTAAGCTCTTTTTATATGTGAACAGATAGCTGGGAGCACCAAGGGAAAGTTGAGGTAGCAGAAGTGATTATTTTAGGTCAGTTATTTCTGACTCAGTTCTTCTGACTCACTTACATGGCGATAAACATATTTAATAAATTAGGTTTATATTAAGAAAGCATTAATGTTCCAACAGCTGATGCATGTGTTAACAGTTATAGCAAATACGCTTCATTGTCTCTTGTTTATATGGTACATTTCTTTAGTTATAATTGAATCTTTAGTTTTACTTGTGCAAACTGATGACTGAGGTTTGTGTTGGCATTAATATATAATAGCATTGTTCACAAGTCTTTCTCCAAAGCACTTCTGTAAATTTCTCTGGATAAAGATGACTGCAAAATGACTGCTGTAAATCCATGTAAATGATGTTTAGAAATTGATCAAGTCAAGGTTAACTTGTCTTACATTAGTTTATCTAATTAGGATAACATGTAATCCAAAGAAAGTTTACCTTTGGAGCTTGCAGACTAAAATAATAGCCAAAAGAATCATTGGAAGAACCAAAGCAATGCATATAATCACACTTGCATTTAGTGCTGGAGTGCTGGAGATCTCCGGGTCAATCACTGTTTTAAAGAGCACACACATTATTATAGAGACATAATGACATCATTATAACATTACACTTAAAACCATGGGGCCAAAGATTTCTTTTAAATTACTTACCCACAGGTTTGCTCCAGTCACTCCAAATATCATTATCATTGAGACAAGCATCATCATGTTTGGTCCTGATTTGAATAGTGTAGCGACTTGTTGGTTTAATGTTTGCATATTTATATACCAAATCATTTTTCAGGTTTTTTATCTAGGACAGTTAAAAACATGTTAGAAACACTGAAGAAAATATACAACCTGGAATTACAAAATTTGTACATATTCTTACCTCATTATTGATCTTTAACTCATAAATAAAACATGCGTCTGTTTGAGAACAACAACTTTCTGGCCACACCCACTGTATTTCCAAAGTTCCTGAATGAACTAAAGCTGTAATATTGCGTGGAGGATCAAGCTTTTCTGGAATTGAAAAAAAAAAAATATATATATATATATATATATATATATATATATATATATATATATATATATATATATATATATATATATTTATATATATATATATATATATAATAATAATAATAATAATAATAATAATAATAATAATAATAATAATAATGATTTTAAGTATAAAAGTAAGTTTGCTTTAATACTTGAGTTTCTATTGGTGTTGTGAATGTGATTTCTTACCAATTTCTACAATGTCATTATAAAATTTGCATACAGTGTCGAGATACCATTCATGGAAATACTGAAATTTACAGCCACTTCATTTGATGATGCTATAATTTGGCTTTGGCATTCAACCAATTTCTTTGAACCATCTAAGGTACAATTTAAAGGGTGGCCATTTGATTCTGAGCAAATCTGATGAGGAAAAGAGACACACTGTTTAACATGGTAATAATTTTTACAATTAACTAAACTAAATAAAATCTTCATACAAACTCAATCATTCAAATTACCAACACTTACTGATATGAAGCAGAATAGTGTGCATCCCCAGGAAGTGAATCTGTGCTCCAGGAACAACTTAATACTTTTACATTATAAAGGAAACATTGGGGTGCAAGTAAACCTGCAATGAAGTCAGAAATTAAAGTAGGAATTAACATTGACACTCACAGGAACAGCATCATAGCTGCTTGGTAACTTCTAGAATATACAGTAGCCAACGACTAAAAAGGAAACTGAAAATTAATAGACAAATTTAGTGGGTCTAGAAAGCCATCATCCCTATTCAGCATTTGTTCCTTTGCTTGTATAATGCTGTAAAATTACCCTGTTCTATTTATTTACATACATTAACCACATTAGCAATTCTAAATATTAATGACTAAAATTACAAGTACAATAGTTTTTAAGTGTGCACCATTTTGTAAAATTGCACTTCCTGTTTCTGATCTGCTTAAATACATTGCGTTCAGAAAACAATTTATTTGCAAGTGACACTTAATATTATATGTAAACAATATTTATGTTTTATAGTTGCTTGTTCTTCAAGAACAGCTAGCTTAGGTATGATTATTATACAACACTTTGCCCCAACACTACAGTCATGGGTTTTTATATTTAAAAAAAATGAAAATGTGCCTCTGTCAAGAGAATTTTTTTTTTCTGATTGACCGCTATAAACTTGATGTTTCAGCTTGTAACATTACATTTCTGCTGCATCAAAACCCAGCAAGAGGACAAATTATCTTTTTTTAAAACACTTTTACCACCTTTTACAGACATTGCATTTTCACATCTACAGCCACCTTTCAACCAATAACCAATGTCTTCATGAAATGAGTTTCCGTGCACAAAGATTATTTTTAGATTCATAGATGTTCTGTATTATTTTCAATAATTTTATATATATATATATATATATATATATATATGTGTGTGTGTGTGTGTGTGTGTGTGTGTGTGTGTGTGTGTGTGTGTGTGTGTGTGTGTGTGTGTGTGTGTATATTTTTGCATAAATTATATTTTAAAATGTTTGCCCGTCAAAAGAAAATAAAAAAGCCTAACACATTATTCTATTCAAAGAACTCAAAACAAAGGCAGAGTAGAGCTCAAGACACAAATTTCCCCAACTATATCAAATTGGTTAATTAATCAGAATAGATCATTAAATAACTAATGCAAAATGAAGCCAACTCATTATTATCAGGCAAGAAATGTAAACTTAAACCATCAGACACAATACAAAGCATTTCTACATTAAAAGTTATTAAATGCTGCCTTAAGTAGCCATAAGTAATTCATTCAGAATCCTGACTATTGTGTAATAGGGCAGTCTATTAAGTGTCCCCAAGACCTTAAACAAACTGACTGTCTAAATCTACTGTAGACTTGTTCATTTCTTCAAAGTGTCTGCTTTTAACTGTGATACGCATTAAATACAAGTCAGAAATTAAGTTAAATAAATATAAGTGGGTTACTTGAATTTGAGTGATTCCCATCGTTTGGCAAATGCTGCAAACAAGAGCAGAAATACACATTCAAATAATTATATTGTTTTGTCTACTATAAAATTACTAGATAACAACAGTGGAGTGCTGTACCTGAGAACAATGGTCACAAATATCAGTGTTTCCATCTAAAATATAAAAATCAATCATGTTACAAAAATAGACATCAAGATGCCAGCAAACTTTTTCACATCTTTATCAATTACTTAATGGAAATGCTTACTTACAGTTATCATCTGCCAGAACCAAGAAAGTCAATAGCAATCCGTACAGCCTCATATTAAAACTACGGCATGAGAGTGCTTTGATTACCACGTTGCCAAGTCGCCAGTAGTTCATACAGTATATTGTATGTGTAAGTTGTGGTATAGAAAAAGCTAAAAAATCATACAAAATATTGAGAAATGTAAAAGTATCCAATTAAAACTGTGCTTACCTCTTGAGGTCATTTCATGTGAAGTTACACAGTAGACTTTCTTCTGAAACAATAAGTTACACAAGGGAAGGGAAATCGGCTGAAGTTTACTGGAAAGCATATTGAGGAAGTGACAACAGTGAATGGAGGGGGGTTTTTCACCATACTTGTCAGCCTCCTCTTAAAGTGATAGTGTAAAAATGTGTTAATAACATACACATGTCCAAACAGAATACATTTTACAAACCAATTATAAAGAACACTTTGGGAACAAACCTATATCTCCACTTAGATTTATGTTTTCTAGTCACAATATCAAAACAAACCCGGCTTTTATACAGTATATACTATTTTTTTTAAAGTACACTGCTGTTACCTCATACAAAATCTGTTTTATATTACACTGAACTGCTGATATTGCAATACATACTTTCTATCCTGCATTGACAATGTAAACACTTGATGAGAGAGAAGAGAAACAGTATTTCGATTCCTCTGTATGTCTGCACATATGGTGGCATTGATAAATAAAAACCTTGAACCTTGAACCAAACAACAAAAAAGGGTAAATAAAAATAATAAAAAACGATGTTTATTACTTGTATATGAAGTATTGTGAATCTGTTTCTTGTCTGCTAAAGGGGGAGAATTTGACAGAGTAATTATTAGTCTAACTTGGCTGAAACAGGCGACTGGGCAGGTAGAGTGTAATTATTTGCACCTGTGTCTTATTGTGGGCATTCTCCTTATGTTTGTCCCTCTGTGAGTTTAGAAACTTCTGTACGCAGAGGCCAGCAAAAGAGCGAGTGACTAGCTGGCAGATCTCACAGCAAACGTACACACGCACAGCGTGAACGCAGGGCGGAAACTGCTACTACGTGGCTGTTGAGCCGTGTAATTTTGTTTAGTGTTTACTCTAAGCGAACTGAAAAAGGGCAGTATAAATAAACAAGAGCCTAGAACTTAGTTCCTGTTCAGTCTGTCTTTCATGTCTTCTTCACAACACAGCAGTAACAGGACTGGTAATGGATAACAATGTATCATCTTGTAGCTCTGACAATACCCTATCCTTACCCTAACCTTACAGTTAGAAAGAAGGTGTCAGCTGGATATCCACATCTCAGAGAATTCACATGATCTGCCAACACCACCATACTGGCAAAGATGGCATAGTAGTGGTTTTAGTAGTAAACAGTGGTGGATGAAGTATACAAACTTTTTACTTGAGTTAAAGTAGAGATACGGTAGGTAAAATATGACTCCAGTAAAAGTAAAAATGTCCCTTTAAACTTTTACCTGAGTAACAGTGCAAAAGTATTTGCCTTCAAATGTACTTAAGTATTCAAAGTACTATGATTTATTATGTTCCTATTATAATTTCTTTCACAAGACTCTTGTGTAATCAACTCAATTTATGCAGAAATACTTTAATGTTACTCTCAGCACACCAATCTATTAAGAAAATGATACAGAACTTCCACAGAACACAAGGCAGATTAGAGCTCAAGACCCAAATTTCCCCAACTTTATCAAATTGGTAAAATGATAAGAATAGATAAATAACTAACCAGCTTATTATTATCAGGCAAGAAATTAAAACCGAAACCATCAGCCACAATACAAAGCATTTTCACAGAAAAAGTTATTGAACGTTACTGGCATTTAGTGGTTAGTGGTAATCTATTTAGAATCCTTACTATTGTGTAATAGGCCAGTCTATTAAATATGAGACCTTGAACAACCTTATAAATAGTTTTCTCGAAAGAGAAGCTGACTGTCTAAACCTACTGTAGACTCTTTCATTTCTTCAAAGTGTCGAGCTGGGTTACTTGAATTTGTGCGATTCTCATGGTGTTGGCAAAACAGAACATGTGCTCTACCCTGATTGGTGGCTTGCTGCGTTCTTGACCAGTTACCTTCTTATCCACTTATAAATAAAAAGAAATGACTGATTTTGCAAAATGTGGTTGAGTACAAAGTAAGATATTTCTCTTTGAAATGTAGCGAAGTTAAAAGTAAAAGTCTCCACAAATGGAAATACTTCAGTAAAATACAGATACGCAAAAAAGCTTCTAAGTACAGTAATGTATTTCATTTACATTGTTACTGTCCACCACTGGTAGTAGAGGCTGGATAACATCAAAAGAAAGCTGTGTAACTATAGTTTCCTTTTTATACCCTTGGCATTGTTGTGTTTCACATGTGGATGTAAGCTACCTAAAAACGTACTGTCTTTTCATGTAATCCGAGACAGACTGATGATGTTGAGAGCAGGGCTCTGTTGTGCCCAAACCATCACTTCCAGGACTTTTTGTTCTTCTCTACACTGAAGACAGTTCTTATTGACGTTAGCTGTATATCTGGGGTCACTGTCCTTCTGCAGAATACATTTACGGTCAATCAGACCCCTCCCTGATGGTATTTCATGATAGATTAGTATCTGGCAGCACAAACTTGTACAGAACCTCCTTCATGCTGTGCTGTTGCCTGCAAACACTAATGATTGTAGTGCTTTCTATCCTTCTAGTGAACAAACTGCCTCCTGCTACAGCCTATTTCACATTTCATATTTGACTAATTAATCAAGAGATCCCAGTAACAGAGTTTGGCTGTTTCTCGCCTAGTTTTAAGCCTCCTACAGAGTTGTTTCCATTTCAGTTAAAGACTGTTTCAACCTACACATAAAACTGATTATCAATAGCACCTGTTTGGTATATTTGTTTAGACATACACCTGACTCTGATCCTACAAAATCTCTAAATTTTTCAACAGGTTCAGTTAGCCTGGCTTAGGGGGCCTAAATTATTTTGTGAAAATTGTGCAAGTCCGTTGTATCGGTTTATGACTGGCAAATTCCACCAGATATAACAATTTTGAATTTCTTAAAGTGTGAAATCATTATTTGTTTTCATACTTTCCATTGATTTATAGATATGTTGCGGAATGTCTGTTAAACAATGTCCTGCTTTCATAAAGCATATGCATCCACCCCCAGCCTAGAGCTTTTCCACTTTTAGTGGAAAAGTGAAGCTGAAACTGAAAAACATTTACTACATTTATTATTAGGTTTAGTTTTTGCAGACAGTAACTATATTATGTTATAACTATATATGTTAGAAAAGTGAAGAAAAGAGTGCAGGCAGAGTGGAGTGGGTGGAGAAGAGTGATAGCAGAATTAATTTGTAATAGAAGAGTATCTGTAAGAGTGAAGGGAAAGTTTATATTACTGTGGTGAGACCTGATATGTTGTATGGTTTAGAAACAGTGGCATTGAGTAAAAGACAGGAGGTGGAGCTGGAGGTAGCAGAGCTGAAGATGTTGAGGTTTCCGTTGGGAGTGGCGAGGATGGACAGGATTAGAAATGGATTTATTAGAGAAACAGCCTATACAGGACGTTTTGTCAGATGCCACCCAGATAAGGATGGATTACCCTTTTAATCTGGTTTCTCTCAAGGTTTGCCTACAAGGTATCTTGTAGGCAATAAACTGGCACATTCTTTTATATAACCTTATTACCGCTTTATCTGTGTAAAGCTGTTTTGAGAAAATGTGTAATGTAAAAAGTGGCATACAAATAAAATGCAATTGAAAATTTTATTGGATTATTGCTCCGGCTTGGTTTGGCCAGAATGTGACACTACATAATCACAATGTAAAAAATAAAAATATGGCATTAACAAAATATTATCACATTTTGGAGTGATAAATTTAGTTCTCCAACATATTATGTATAAGGCACACTTTAGTTAGAATCTGACCCTTCTGCAAAAGCCAACACATTAATTTTACATGCCACTTCCTGAACATTAATATACAATGACTATACCCAACTATACAAAATTGGTCTTTTTCCCATTCTGTGTTGAGTGTTGCGTGTGGAAATCCCAGAAAGTCAGTAATTTCGAAAATGCTCAGTCTAGACTGTATGGCACCAATAATTAGGTTACATTTATGGTCAAAGTACTTAGATGACATTCCCCTTCTTTCAGTTCAAGCTCTTGAACTGTGTCTGCATAATTTGATGTATTATGCTTCTGCTTGGATGATTAGATAATTGCATGAATGTGCAGGTGTATTTATTAAAATGGCCAGAAAGCATATAAATAATTTCTTTAGACAAGAACAAGAATGCACTGTTTTTAAGCTCACTAATGGCCCAGAGTTTGATCCATTTTGCACCCCCTACTGGTGTAACAAAGAAGAAAAGTTCAAAATGAACCTACTTGAGCCAATCAACTTTTCCCTGTAATGAAATATTGAGCAACTAGTAGGATGCGACTGACATACACCTTTAGTATAATTATCAACTGGCCACTGTCAAACAGTCCACAGGTAAAATTCTTTTACGGGGATTTGGACGATTTGTCTGCATGACAGTGGGTGTGTGGCCCATCATCAGCTATGGGTGAAAAGTTGACGAACCTGTGGGTAAGACCCAATGATTCTCACTTGTGGTTTGTTACATTAACTCTACTTATTCTACTTATTTTTTGTGATTTGAATTTTGCCTGTAAACAAAGAAAGAAAAAGAATCCCGGCTCTAACAAGGAAACAAGCACCAAAATGTGTTTAAATTTGACAAATGAACAGAGCACTTACTCAATGCTGCCTGTCTCCATGAGTCTTCATCCACACCATCGCTGACCAGGATTTTATGCTCTTATTTAGTTTTCTGGATTGCAGGATTCAGTCCTTGAAAGGTGATTTATTATAAGTGGCCAAACCTACAGGCACAAGTTGCCTGGCTAAGAGGGGTAAATTAATATTGTCCAATTTTGGACAGAAGATCTGCTTGACAGAAAGATGGCAACTGTGCGAAGCCCTTGTATAATCCAGGGTAGCCTATTGTTAAAAAACCTGAGGGGAAAAAAGAAGCAATATTAGTAGCATTAATTAATTAATGTTTAGAAAGTTTATGACTCCTACAATCCTCTAATCCCCTATAAACCAAAACAAAAATATGAATTACGAGTTGATCCTCAGTGGGTGCTTAATGTGAATAATAATAATAATTTATATATATATATATATATATATATATATATATATATATATATATATATTTATTTATTTATTTATTTTTTTTGTCGAATCAACTAGCATAACTGAAAGATTGAAATTATGTAACCTTAACACAACTGAGTCATTAAAATGTATTAAACAATAATTAACAATAAAATTAATTAAAACATCAAACTCTAATATTTAATTTCATATATTTACCACCTAATGTTAAGATTGCAAAAAGGGCTTCAGTTCTTCGGGTGGAGAATATTTGCATATTACAAACTATAGTGTACACTGATATTGTTTTCCACGATGCCTCTTACTGTTGCACATTCTCTCACTGTTGCACATTCTCCTATTGTGCACAAATTAAATTATTTCTCCTGTTGCCTTTTTTAAATTGTTATGGTCAAATGTATGGTAATTTTATTGGAAAAATTATAAAATACTGTATTATTTGTAATATATACAGCACCTTTGCACTCTTGTAATATGTTTATTGCATAAACACCTACATTTATATATATCAGGTTTAAATATTTTTTTAATAACATGACAAAAACACAAAAATGTAAAGAAAAATACCACCAGAGATGCAGACTTATAATTTGCACCGCTCCTCAGAGATTGTAAGCCAGTGGTACCACTTGTAGGCACTGGTCTGGAAGTGGTGAACAAACCCTAGCTTCGGGGTTTGCCAACCTCTTCTCACAATATCTAGCTTTTTTTTCAAAATTGGATTTAAAAATTTGTCCGAGACCAAATCAATTTCTCTTTCTCCATAGGCATAAAAAAGTCTAAACTCTGTATTAATGTGTGAAGAGCTATATACATGTTTTGCTAGTCAAAATTGGCTGTAACGGTTTCCCTCTGACCAACTAATCAGAGGACAAAAAAATGCTGACGCTATTCTGGGGAAGCTAGCTGCCCTGTGAGGCGAATTAGAAATCTGATTAGTTAAAGAAACAGATTTATTTCTAATAGAGACAAAGGTAAAAAGGGCAGCAGTACTGATTGTGAAGGCCCTGGGCAGATTAGATTGACATGGCAGCACATAGAGTCTGAAATCTGATTAGACAAAAACTCTAACATCCACATCCACGTACTGGAAGCAGTGCAGCCAAGAGAAACGCTACGAAATGAAGAGAATAAACTGGGGAATAAATTAATACAATTTCATGGAACAAATATAAAAATTTAGGTTGTAAATGTAGGTCAGTGATTCTGATAGTGTTTAGGCCAGCAGAGAAGGCCTTGCTGACCCTGACCCACCACTGTATATATATATATATATATATATATATATATATATATATATATATATATATATATATATGCAAAGGTGCAATATATATGACAAAAAAATAGGGAATAAGGTGCAAATGTGCAAAAGTTAAATGCAGAAGGGTGTTATTTGAAAAGTGACTATAACAGTGCAAAAAGGCAACATGAGGTAGAATGTTGTAATTTGTGCAACAGTAAGAGAATGTGCAACACTAAGGGGCAGCGTGGGAAACAATGTAAATGTATAGTATGGAGACATATTTGAAAATATTCTCCACCCAAAGAACTAAAGCCATTTTTTATCTAAACATTAAAGTGATGAAAACTGGGTCAGCTAAAATAAAGCTAAGCAGTCTTTAAATATTTGAAATATAAAATTAGGGTTTGATGTTTTAAATGATTTTATTGAACTGCTATGACAGATAATTTTTTTATCAAGGGCATGTTTGAGAATAGTGGTCCAATTTGTTTTATTACCTAATTATATGACCATTATATGACCATCCATCACTTATAGGTAAGTATGCATGAATATTACATAAGGTGTTAAATTTGCACTAATGCATATGTATTTAATATAATATAAAAATGTAAAAGCTAACCTAGTGATAGCTGGAGACAACCTTCTACTACTGCAGCCAGGAGAATACAAAGCACTTAAGAAGATAATGAACGCCTGTAACAAGCATTCAACAAATATGTTAGTGGCTAAAGTGACTTTTACTACACATATACATTAAAGTATAGTGAACGTCTTTCTTCACATATCCCAGCAATGTTAGAAAGCTATGGTCAAAGTACAGGGTCAGCCCTGATACAAATCCTCTGGAGCAAAGAGGTTTAAAGGGGCTTGTTCAAGAGTGGCTGGTTGGTGATACTGGGGTTTGAACTGCAACCAAGAGCCTTATACAGTGATCCGTCAGTTTTCCCACACTGTGATTTCCTTGTTACATTTTTTGGTCTAAAATTGTCCAATTTGTGAGTAATTATCGTCATTTAAGGTTGAAGGTTGAATTCAGGAGATAAACAGCTCTTGAGCTGGAAACAACATTCATGGCAAACCTCTTAATTCATTTTTTATTTATTTTTTTGCACCTAGGGAGAAAATTATGGACGGCAAGTTTGCTGTAAAATGTACTTGTTTTGTAAAATAAAATGGTTTATTTTGTGCTAATTGTTTTATTTGTTCATTATTTTAAGATCGTTAGTGTTCTGAAACAATGCAGAAGGCAGTTTTATTTATAAGCTCTAGACCTAAAAAAAAAAAAAAAAAACATTTGTGTTGATTCAACAAAGTTAATTATCCTTAATGTAAAAAAATCACAACTTGCAGTTACTTGGTAGATTCTATTGCTGTTAGATTATTTCATATAAAGAAATTTGGCAAACGTATATATTAGGTGCTGTACATGCAACAAAGCTTTGCTTGTTCAATTGAAATAAAACTGCATGAAGTTGAATTTGCTTTAAAGTGGTTTGCAGAAACGTCACATCTGCAGTATATTTAACTCGAACACATCACAAGTTTTTGCTTTCATAATGGATATGCATCCACCCACCAGCCCACAGCTTTTCCACATTCAGTGGAAAAGTAAACCTGAAACTGAAAACCATTTACTACATTTATTACTAGGTTCCGTTTCCGTAGACTGTCTGCTAACAAGTGCCTGTGAATGACCTATTACTTTAACTACAATAACCTAACATTGTTACCTTAGTGCTTAGCTTAGTAAAAGAATGTGTGGCACATAAATTTGACAGATAACATTAATCAGGGATATACTTATACAGTGAGGAAAATAAGTATTTGAACACCCTGCTATTTTGCAAGTTCTCCCACTTAGAAATCATGGAGGGGTCTGAAATTGTCATCGTAGGTGCATGTCCACTGTGAGAGACATAATCTAAAATGTATGATACAGCTGCAAATAAGTATTTGAACACCTGTCTATCAGCTAGAATTCTGACCCCCAAAGACCTGTTAGTCTGCCTTTAAAATGTCCACCTCCACTACATTTATTATCCTAAATTAGATGCACCTGTTTGAGGTCGTTAGCTGCATAAAGACACCTGTCCACCCCATACAATCAGTAAGAATCCAACTACTAACATGGACAGGACCAAAGAGCTGTCCAAAGACACTAGAGACAAAATTGTACACCTCCACAAGGCTGGAAAGGGCTACAGGGAAATTGCCAAGCAGCTTGGTGAAAAAGGTCCACTGTTGGAGCAATCATTAGAAAATAAAAGAAGATAAACATGACTGTCAATCTCCCTCGGACTGGGGCTCCATGCAAGATCTCACCTCGTAGGGTCTCAATGATCCTAAGGAAGGTGAGAAATCAGCCCAGAACTACACGGTAGGAGCTGGTCAATGACCTGAAAAGAGCTGGGACCACCGTTTCCAAGGTTACTGTTGGTAATACACTAAGACGTCATGGTTTGAAATCATGCATGGCACGGAAGGTTCCCCTGCTTAAACCAGCACATGTCCAGGCACGTCTTAAGTTTGCCAATGACCATTTGGATGATCCAGAGGAGTCATGGGAGAAAGTCATGTGGTCAGATGAGACCAAAATAGAACTTTTGGGTCATAATTCCACTAAACGTGTTTGGAGGAAGAAGAATGATGAGTACCATCCCAAGGAGTGGCTCTGTAAGAAGCATATCAAGGTTCTGGCATGGCCTAGCCAGTCTCCAGACCTAAACCCAATAGAGAATCTTTGGAGGGAGCTCAAACTCCGTGTTTCTCAGCGACAGGCCAGAAACCTGACTGATCTAGAGAAGATCTGTGTGGAGGAGTGGGCCAAAATCCCTCCTGCAGTGTGTGCAAACCTGGTGAAAAACTACAGGAAACGTTTGACCTCTGTAATTGCAAACAAAGGCTACTGTAACAAATATTAACATTGACTTTCTCAGGTGTTCAAATACTTATTTGCAGCTGTATCATACAAATAAATAGTTAAAAAATCATACATTGTGATTTCTGGATTTTTTTTTTTTTAGATTATGTCTCTCACAGTGGACATGCACCTACGATGACAATTTCAGACCCCTCCATGATTTCTAAGTGGGAGAACTTGCAAAATAGCAGGGTGTTCAAATACTTATTTTCCTCACTGTATGAACTGGTTTATACATTTACATAAGTTACAAATACAAATAGTATTGCATTGGATTACAATTATGAATAAATTTGCCTTGGATTGATTCAAGACAAAAATACACATTATATACTTTATAAAAATTTTTTTTTTATGATGTTTAGCATTTTATTCTGATCTTATTTAACATAACACATCTGTTTTGTGTGTGTGTGTGTGTGTGTGTGTGTGTGTGTGTGTGTGTGTGTGTGTGTGTGTGTGTGTTTGGGTGGGTGTTTGGGTGGGTGTGAGTGCATGTTTGTAAGTGTGTTGGGTGTGTGCTATAGTTCTTCTTTAGCTGCTGCTTGCTGTGCATCCAGATATTTCTTTCTTTCTATCTCTTCCTAAAAGAAAAAAAGACATTTAAGAAAGGAGATGAGATTAAATAAAAGGCATTCTAAAGAAAATGAAAGAGAGAGAGAGAGAGAGAGAGAGAGAGAGAGAGAGAGAGAGAGAGAATGACCTTGGCCTTATCTTCCTTGGCTCGTGCTCTTTCTGCATTCACAAACTCAGCTATTGGTTCCAGCTTGGTTTGGCCAGAATATGACATTACCTAAAGGGAATCATTCCATCAGTAAATACTGCAACATTGAAAGCACATTTTGACAGATACATTAAGCTCAATGCAAAAACTATTTAAAATCTACTCCTCTTTTGCATTGCTCTTTTTTATGGCAGTTTATTTTCCTGAATATCAGCACTTTAAATACTTTTTAATTCCTCTTGCTCCTTTTCTAATATGCAATCAATAGATTTTCCTTCTGGGCTTTTATCTTCGATCCCACAATATATATTACTGTAATACACATCTGCAATGGAGCTTTATTTCAAGCACATACTTTATGTTTGGGTAACTTTTATATTAAACAAATATTTCTTACCCTTTCGGCATAAACTGCAGGAAACAGTTTAATGATCGGATATTTGTCTACCATGCGAATGTTTACATCATTGGCAGTTACATCAATTCTGGCAACTACTACATCCTCAGTGTCACTGTAGTGTTTCGCAAGTTCTTCAAACAAAGGAAACAGTGCTCGGCTCTCAGAACTCCATGGGGCATCTGGACATATACAGATCAACATTTGGACTCTTAACATATCCAACAACATGATGGTAATTATACAAAATGCTAGTCTTAGCTGTTGCACTTTGGATCTATGGTTAGCTCAAGAACTTACAGAAAAGAACTAAAACATTCTTGTTTGCATTGAAAGCAACCCTTTCGAAGTTCATCCCCACCAACTCTTTCACAGGCTGCTCATCCCAGCCATCAGGGATTGGCTCACTCTGTAGCTTTGGCTGTTACACACAAACACACACACTCATTGTTTAAACATTATATACAATATGTAAAATGAAGCAGAAATAAAGAATAGCAGATTATTTAATATGTAGTGTGTGTACTCACTTTAGCATTCCCCTCAAAGTAACTCTGGCAGAAGTCAGTAATTGTTTGTATATCCAGTCGATCTGAAGGTAATTGATATTGTACACTGTCTGACAAGTTAACCATGCGGACCAGTGGTGATTCCTCAATCCTTACACGGAAATACTCCAATATGCGTCCGTTCCGAGGTTCACCCACGTTGATCAGCACAAAAAGAACCTATATGGAATGACTTATTTTACTCTGATACAGCCATAGTTGTGTACTCAAATTATTTGTATTGGCAAATAAACTGCTATTGTGACTATAGGGTTTACTTGCCACCATTACATGGAATAGGGTATTTTGTCTGTCAGTCTCTCATTACCTGACTGCTTTACATAGTATATCAACTACTAGCTTTTAGATTTGCTTTGTGTAGACATGGTTTATGATCTGATAGTTACAACAACGCTGACAGTTTTGAATACTGAAACCATAAATTAACCTATACATTTCCACAATACTGTTATTTTTTATGTTATCAAACCACAGTAAAAACATTTTTGAAAATATGTAAAAAATGAACACACATGTAGATGATTAATACAAAGCAAAACATGTCTTTGTAAGGTGTGGGGCAATCCTGAGGTACAGCTTTAATTTGCCATGTGATAGATTCTACAAATTTGTTGAACTGTAACAAACAAATGAACACCACTCAACTAAAAGGCATTCGTCCCAGTGCTGTTTTGATGAAGGCGCTGGAGATCCTTGTTATGCTGCGTATTACTGGACAGGTCCATTAGTGGGTTCAAAAACAAGATGCAATATTTTAAGTTGGTTAACATATCATATAGAATTTTAATCTATGGTTCTTATATTCATCTTTTATTCTCAAACTGTAATGTATTTAGTGTATAGCTAAAACAAACTGGCCTTGCCTTTACAAAAATTTCAGAGGGGACTGTATATATAAAGGTCACTAAGATCACCATTTTAATGTATTCTCATGTTGTTGTTGATCTGTATCACAATGACATAATCTGTTATATAACTGCCACTTGATTGTTGATTGGATGTGTGAATATGTGGGTATAGGTAAAAGTGTAAGGTATTTCTATTTAAGTGGCCATTGAGTATAAACAGATGAACGCTAAATGTGTTTTTTTAAACAAACATGGAATTTTCATTTGCCACTATGGCTCAATATGTCTAACCTTCTAGGAATAAATGTATTAAATTAATTTCTATAAAGCTTCTGTGACACTGTCCATCGTTAAAAGTGCTATTGTCAGAGAACCACCAGCCACGCCCCCCTCAATCTCTCCCTCTTATTATTCTCCCGCACTCCCTTAATCAGTCCCCTCACTTAAAAAGTCCCTTCACTCGCAGTCCCATCCACCGTACACTTACCCTAGATATTACTGCTTCTGTGCTTCCCTGTGGTCCTGTGCGTCTCGTTACGCCACCTCCAGATAAGCTCCTTATTTCCTGCACTCTTATTTCTAAGTTTGCTTTGTTTGACTCTTATAGGCCAATAAAACAACACTTTGTTTCCGTTGCCTGGTGATTCGTGGCAGCGATACAAATAAAATAAAATTGAATTGAATGGAACTTTCAGGATCGTCTATAAGGTATAATGAGAATGATGAGTATGAAATGATGTTAACTCACTATCGTTGGCTAATTTTCTAGATTTTAAACCACTTGAACATCTATGGAATGTGTTTCACACATCAGCAAAACACCAAGTAAGATGGAATCTCTTTTAGAAGAATGGTGTTCAGCTGGAGCTAAGGAGACTTGTAGAATCTACATTATGTCAAGGATCTGTTTCTCTCTAGAGCCACCTGCTTCAGTTAGACACTTGTTTATATTGTTTTTACTTGAATTTATCTGCCATATAGTATATAAAAGACATACATACATACCTTGCCTCTGTATTCTTTCGCAGTAGATTTAAAAGCACGATATATTTGCTTGAATCCTTTCTCAGCTTTATCAATAAACAAAACCAAATGATTCTGCACCACAGAGTTTAGTATCTTAGCTGATGTCTGAGGAGAAACAAAGACAAAACATCAGACTGGCATTGAAGAACCAAGTCCATGCTGTTTAAATAGAAATCTACAAAGACTTCGCCAGTGTACCTCGCCAGTGTACTCAGTCACCAAAGGCATCTCATGGACTCTAATGAAGTGAATGACATCCTCTTTTACCGTGTTGCTTGTCATCTCAAATATTTCGGCCATTTTTGACTAGAACAACAAAATGTGTACATATTAACTTACATAAATGTGACACATGATACAGATTATATTATCATAAAATTATCAGTGGTGGACGAAGTACACAAACCATATAGTTTAGTTGAAGTAGAGATACAGTAGGTAAATGTTACTCCAGTACAAGTAAACGTTCTCGCTTTAAAATTTCATTTGAGTTAAAGTACGAAAGTATTTGTCTTCAAATGTACCCAAAGTACTATATGTATCCAAAGAACTATAATTTATTATGGCTATAATGTATCCTTTATGTCACCAGACTCTTGCTTAATCAACTCAGTTTACTGTATGTGACAAGACTCTAGTGGTACTCTTAGCACTCTGATCTATTGAGAGAATGATATTAATAAATATTTAAAATTATCATAATTTACTACAAACTTTTTTTTTTTAAATGAGCACAGTGCAAGTTTGAGTCAGGAGATTCTTCCATTATTTATTACTCTTAAATGTTCTGCTTGTTGTTGAACTGATGCTGAACTGTATGTTGGTGATAAGTAGATACACCAAGCGACAATCGAAACAGTGTGCTTTAACCCCCGTTGTTTTCTTGCTGTGTGTTTGACCAGTTACATTTTTATCCACTCAAATAAAAAGGAACGACTGATTTCACAAAATGTGGTTGAGTGAAAAGTAAAATATTTAAGTTTGAAATGTAGTGAAGTTAATGTAAAAAATTTTAATACTTCTAAGTGAAAAAGGAACTTAAGTAAAGTAACAAATTACATTTACTTTGTTCCTGTCCACCACTGCATGCTTTAAGGGTTTATCAAGGATTTGCCCTGCTTAAAGATTCTGTTAGCGGTAATGAAGCAACTTGTATTTTCATTTTTAGAAGTACATTCCATACCTTTCTGAGAAGCACAACTGAGTCATCAAATATATTGTACTTGCTAAAGATGTGCTTGCTTCCTGTTACACAAAAAGGCAGGTCCGCAATGTCAGCCGCCACATCGAAAAAAACCTTTGCTAAGCCCGTCTCAACATCCTAAATTCACATACACACACACACACACACACACACACACACACACACACACACACACACACACACACACGCATACACATGCATACACACACCAGGAACTGTGAGTAATTAAAGTTAATGAAAGCTATAATACTATAAAAAAGATAAAATATCACCTTAAATAATCCTAGAACCACAAGCTCCTCTTCTGCAGTGAAGCTCTCCAACTGGTTGAGATCAGAAACAAGGTCAGCACTAGGACCCTCTCTTCTTTTAAGCCATGTTACAATTGCAGCAGAGCTCTTCAGAACTAAAAATAAACAATTCAGCTTAGTCAGTTCTATAAATATTAATAAATTGCAAAACCTTATTAAATGTTCTTTAATTCAGGATAAATCATATAAAGTATAGTACGGAGGTTTCTCTGTGTTGGACTGAGGATTCTTGATGAACACAGATATAAAGTACTGGCTGGTCATCATGCAGAACCACATAATGCATAGAACACAGTCAATCAATATCTTCTTTCATTTTTCTCCTTTTTGATCAAACTTATTTTTATTATGCAGGCAATTTGAGCGGCACATTTGAACCTTTTTATGTTTATTATATGCTGTATACTGAATATATTTATTATTTTGTTATTTATGTCAAATATATGTGTAGCTTCTTATTTCTACTTTACAAATATATGCAAGGTTCATTGATGCATGTGAGGAGCAAAAGCATTTTTGGGGTTTTCTAATCCCACAGAAGTGCTACAGTACTACAAATAGCTGAAAAATAAAATTCTGGATTTTTTCTAAACGTATGGTTCAATATAGCTTGCTGCATATAGAGATCCGCAGCTGCTGACCGATCGAAGTGATCCATTTTCACACTCAAAACCATTACAATGAGCATGTCAGCATCTAAACTAGACCATAAAGCAATGGAAGCAATGGTCTGTATTGATGTATCACATTTTATATTACATCATGTGGATGGCCAAGGCTGAATGCATCACTTATTGATGTCTTCTACAATTTCCTTCCTTTGTAATCAAACTTATTGTCATTTAACAGGCCATTCTGCCATTTGAGTAGAAATAACCAATGACTTTTCTGTGCTTGTTAACAGAAGCCAGCTATCCTGACAGTTTTTTATGCTAAATCATTTTGAAAGATGGTTGTCATAAGTGTTGAACCATTAAACCTGGCTGGCTGAGCTCACAAATAATGTGGCTTGATAGGGTTGTGTGTGGCAGGGAATAAATCTGGGTGGCACTGGGCCTGGTTTTGGTGTGCGTTCCTGTTCAGGGATTCAAAAAATATATAAAATGCAATGATGTTATGAGAGTCAACACTACTGCAGACATTTGTGACTAACCATCTGCAATCATTGTTACTTCAATTGTTAAAATTTCTATACACATCTTGTTGTTCTGCAGAGATTGTTTTTTTTTTCTTCTGGACCGGGGCATTGTCAGAAGTGCGTTGCAGTGCACACACAGCTTAGAGTAAACAGTGAAGGCAATGAATGTAAAATCGCAGAATGTGAAAGTAATTTGGTTCTGTTATTGAGTGTGTGGGTATGAATTTGTATCCAATAAACTGGACTTAAGCTTAACTTGGATAAGCGGAAGAAAAACAGGGACATCCCAACATAATACTAAGTCTAAAAAGAAGGATAGATTGGATCAGATTTAAAATAGGCTCCAAATAAAGAAAACTCAATCTGATGTCACTGCTGTCCATTAAATCAAAATAAATGGATGAGTTTTTATGGTGAAAGCAAGTTCTTTTAGATTTAGCTTAAAAATGATTTATGCATTCTAAATAATGTGCGCAAATGGCAAAACCACTATGCTGTTAATTAAATATTTGCTGATAGGATTTCATTTGTTTCTGTCCAAAACTTGACATTGGTTCAAGGTTATTTTTTTATTTCCTATCATATTATGTATTAAGTCGATTGAATAGAGTTTTTATGGGTTTTTTCTTTATTATTAAACATGCAAGCAGTACAATAACCCGTCATTTCATTTAATACATTGTCTGTCATTAAGTCAGTTACACTGAATCATGCATTTATAGGTTTATCCTGAAACAACTATCACACCATAGTAATTATGAAGAATATAATTTCTACATACCTGGACAATGAACAGGCTTATACTTGTCCCCATTTAGGTACAGTCGTAACGATGGCACTGTAGTTACGTTTAAGGATTTGGCAAGGTCTTTCTCTTTAGAGACATCAAATTTTCCTAGTTTCACAGATGATTTGATTTCGTTGAGCTCACTGGCTGCCTTTGCAAACTCTAGAATGGAGCCAAGAGACTCGCCAGATAGAGGAGCATCTACACAAAAATGCATACTATGAAAATACTAAAAAAAAAAGGGATTAATACACGTAAACCTAAACATAAAACTTGGTCAGTAATCAATGATATTCTTTACCATTTATTCTCCCTATTGAATTAAAAATTTGCCTTTTAACGAGAGTTTGTGATTAATTTGTTCAGTAGTTGTTATATGCATAAAACACATTATAGATTTTGCAAGTGTTCTGATTTATATGTTACTATATTCTGATCACACACTAGACCAAATGTCTTCAACCAAACCAACATCATAACATCAAGGCTGTTGTACTGAGACTACTTCCTTCATATATGTATATATATATCCTGGAACATACTTTCTAAGACGCAAGTTCCAAAAATATGCTAATTTTAGATGCACTCCCATGGAACCTTAGTGAATTCATCTAGATATTACGCTAGTTGGTTCCTTTTTCATGCTTACTCAACAGAAAATGTGAAGTAATGGACGTAAATGCTATATTTATGACTTAAAATGAATAATACAATAATGTGTTTTAAAAATTTGTATGAAATTTGTTAGTGAAAAAATTAATTTTAGGTTTAAAATGTGATTCCTAACGTTCCTGAACATTCCCAACGTTCCTGCACGGATTGTCAAGAATTTTAAGACAATCGCCTGTTAGTTATGTTCCAACTGAGAAACATTTTCCGAGTCGTGAGTTCCGAACCATGAATTATCGGGGGTTGACTGTATATATAATATTACTGAAAGATCAGAAATACTTTTAAAACCCAATTGGTTCCTTTTCATAGTTATTTACTAAATCTCTTTTTTTTTTTTTTTACAAAAGTAAGGCACAGTGTACAAGTTCACTTACACACACATACTCACAGAAGTGCACCAGCAACTGGCTGTGTTGTTGAAGGGCTTGATTTAAGTTGCTTTCATTCAACACCAGCACTTCCTCATCCTTTGAAATGGGTTCTTTCACTTTTTTGCCCAGTACTCCACTTAGAAATACACTGAAGAAGAGTGCAGAGCACACGGTGTACACCTGCATGGTTTTCATACTGCCTTTTTTCACACCGAGCTCACAGGCTTAATAAGCTTTACAGCGTGAATAGGAGTATGTGTAAGGACTCTTTGTAGTAAATGATATCTCTGTGTACTTTGGTAATGGACTAGTCATATCCAATAGGAGAGAAAGAAAGAGAGATAAGACTCACCACCAGAACAAAGGAGTAGGTGGGTGACCTTAAAGCACAAAATATCTCAGATTTATCTTTTGGCCTGGACTGATATGATTTTATAACCTCTATGTTTTCTTTAAGCTCCAGTTGAACAATTGGCTCATTGCTACAAAGTATAATGTACAGTTAAAATCCTTATGTATGCCTTAACTAACTTTTGATTTGTATTTCACAAATATATATCCTGGTATGGATCAAAAACAATCATATGTGGTATGAACACTCAGTGATGCTACAGTAGAGAAACTGTCTGGGTTTTATTGAATGCACAGTTCATCGTAGTTTGCTGCATAGTTTACTGGAGCTGCTTGATATAGTTCTCCATGACCTCTCTGTTGGTGAAATAGATTATATAGGAAGCCCCATGGAGCAGGTCTATAGTGCAATTATATCATTTGTGTGGCAGTAATGAGGGCTAAGGACCTCTCCCAGGTTTTGATGGATGGCTGACAGATTACATGGTTCCAAGACAGGCACGGCTTCATCAGTCTTTAGGTGAGGAGGAAGGACTGCAGACAGTCATGTTGCCACAAAATGAGTGTCAGAGTGGTGTTAATGGTGACGCGAACCAGAAACCTTCCTTCTAGAGCATTTACAGTCATCTGGGCTCAATGGTTTGCTGGAGAGCTGGTTAATAGGTATTTTTTTATCCAAAGCATGAATTTAGCAAGAAATGACCCTGTTGCCCACTGGTGTGAAACCTGTTTCTCACACTCCCACCCTCAAGTTTGAGTTGAGGTGGACAAGAGAGCGAAGTGTGAACGCATGACTCATTGTTTCTGTCATGGTTGAGGCATTTACTAGGGTTTGCTGCATGGAGGTCAGATGTTATATCTATTAGCTACAGGGAACAATACATTAGAAAACACTGCACTGCTCGACTGGTACCACCTTCTCTCAGGGTAAGAGGTAAGTATACCTCAAGGCTGTTCTCAGTTATGACACCGAGGTGGAGGAATGAACTTCCCCTAGAAGCCAAAACAGCCAGAGTTCCTGGATATCTTTATGCGACCAAAAAAAGGCTAATTTATTTCAAGTTTGTAATCTAGCGTACCAGTGTAGATTTATTCATTGATAGAAATTCAAAGCACTTTTGTATGTCGCTCTGAACGAGGAACAAGGACGTGCTAAATGCTATAAATGGAAATAGAAATGTAATAACAATGGCAATGAGATACTGGACAACCATGGTTTGCTAGTTTAATCAGAAAGAAGCAAGAAGTGGAACAAACACACAAATAACTGGGGGCAAGAAAGAAACAAGCCCAAGGAAGTGAAAACAGATGCCTTGACCCAGACCATGACAATCTAATAGCAATATAATGGGGGTATTCAATCAGGTATTAAATATATTAAATCAGTGGGTAATATCAGTGGATAAAATTGGTATTGACCCAGTGCTGCTCAAAGAAAACCGACATATAATAATTCATGTCAAGTGAAAAAATCTTCTTGGTTGACAATGAAGTGTGTGAAGGGACAAGAGCATCAAATACTTGGTCTTTTTTTTCATGATGCTTTCCCATAAACAAGTGTAATTGATGATTTGTCATTATTACACTTGTTTATGGGAAAGCATCATGAAGCATCATTTTCTTTTTTTAAATTCCTAGCATTCAATTAAAAAGACATCTAACAGATTTTTTATTTGTATGATCAAAAAAAAAAATCTGTTAGATGTCTTTTTAATTGAATGCTAGGAATTAAAAAAGACCAGATAACATTACTCCTGGTGACATTCATTGTTCGTTGTGTGAGTGAGCCTGTGCCCATGGTGGCCTCGCATTCCTTTTCTTGGCTGAAAAAAAAGAAACTCATTATGGTTTCTGTTTCTGTTTAATGTGTTCTCATTTTTGAGATGATTTTCTGCTTACAATGGCTGCAAAAAGTGCAATCTCTGCACTCAGCTCAAACCAGTCTAGACATTCTTCTCTGTGTCTCTGTGTAGTTTTTTTTTATGTTCACCCCATGTCTATGTGGGTTTATTCTGGGTTCTCTTCTCATCTCACACAACATGCCTATAAGTAGACTTGCTCTAAATTGTAAATGTTTGAGTGTGATGACTTACAAAGGGCTGGAATTCTATTCAGGGTGTAATGTTCATGGTCATTGTTTCCCCAAAATGCAAAGGTGAGTGAACTAATATATATATATATATATATATATATATATATATATATATATATATATATATATATATATATATATATATATATATTTTTTTTTTTTTTTTTTTTCTTTCCTCCCTTCCATGGGCTCATGCATGGGTGAAAACATGCATAATAGCACTTAGGGTTCTATTTCATTTTTAGACCAGCAGATGGAAGCAGTGATATGAAAACCACAATGAGTTTTTTCTTGATCACATCAATTCAAAAGCACTACATAGTCTTCATATTATTGAAACATTAGGATATGTTATATAGTGTATAAATAATAATGTGCAACGTGTACAGTGTTAAGCAATGCATTATATCAAAAGGTCTGATGTAATAATAATAATAATAATAATAATAATAATAATAATAATAATAATACTGTGAGGCATTCATCACTGTAATTTTTAGAGTTTTACATTCACAATGAACTGCTGTGTGTCCTCAGAATACCAAACATGGTCTGTTACACATTTTCCTATTACTGTTACTTTCTCTTGCCAGTTTTTGTTGCTGGTATTGTACATATGCCCTTAGTTGGATGTTGCTGTTGTTGATTCAATAGCCACTTTTTTCCACTTTTGTTTTATTCCATGCATATGACAAAACCAAGTCAAAATATTATATGTAAATTATACAGGCTACTTAAAATATAGATTCCGAATAATACAAATGGTTTAACCCTTTGTTACAAACAATAATAAAAATAAAATGTTAAACTCATGGTTCTATTGTCTGTAACACTGCATTAATAAGGTCTTGTTTTTTAGGGTAATGCATGAATCGACTTAACCAACAGTTGTTTTTTTAAATGGCTTTTATGTTAAAAAAAGAGATATTAATGTAAATAATCCACCTTGTTTTCATTTATTACACCAGTGCCTCTATTTTATTTACCTTCTCATTGACTGTGAAATATGTATGTCAGTGATGCAGGTTAGAAAATGTCAGCAGTAATGGCCATCAAACTGACAAGACTGTTATTTAAAAACTCTATGAATCTACAATCTGGGTAACAGTGTTACTTCTTTACAGTTTTTGCGCTGTAGGTTGGTTCCAAAAATTCTAAATAAGCTCCAGGTTACCAGTTGCCTCTAATTCTCTCTAAGCATCTTGATTTTTATATCCTGACAGCCCTACTAATGCATTTAATGCTAACAAACAGACAAAGCATAATATATAACCTTGATCCCCATTTGCTTCTCTAATTTCCTTGTAATTTTATACTTTTCTAGTAAATGGGACTCCTTTATGATGTCCACTGGGCTAATTACATGATATAGTAATGAGTCTGTCTATCTGCTATTGTAGGTAAATTACATGAGACAATATTATGTACGAGTGAGGGATTTGTGGCATGTATTACATACAGATGGATGATGCTTGTAAAACCAGGGAAGTGAAAGATTGTGGTCATTTCTTGCTGTGGTTGCCATGGAACACAACAATCCATGCCTTCATTTAACAAATAGAGGAAATCACGCATAAACCTGCACGGAGAACAGTAACAAATTATGACATTAAGTATATTAAAAAATATAATGGTTATTTTACAGTAATGTATAACAATTTGTTAGTTATCGGATGTTTATGTATTGTAAAAAGATTTGTAGTCATAAATTCTGGCAACTCTATGTCTAAAACATATTAAAGCAAGAGCAGGTGGCTTTTTGCATTACATTCGCCTACTGAGCCTAAAATACTTATGTGCACGAGTCAAGTTTTTTTATATCCACACACACACACACACACACACACACACACACACACACACACACACACACACACACACACAAACAGATTTGGAGGAATACACATAACTACAGATTTGGAGGAATACACATAACTACATGTGATGATGTGATTTCAAGTCCATCCTCACACAAACCAGGAGCCAAAGATGTAAGCGTGCTACAAAAACATGCATGCAGGGCAGATGTAAACTTAGATGACAAGCCCTGTCCCGGGCAATCTGCCAGGCAAAGTATATGGCCACTTATAAAACACCACATATTACATGATTAAGGTATTCAGGCTATCACTGACTACATGGTTACATTACATGTCTTTGTTGGTGATGCCTATGTACAGTTTAAATGACTAAGTCCTGCTGCTAGTCCTGACAGTGTGCTTGGGTGTGCATGAAAATGTGATTGCAAATGTTTTACAAAATGCTTTGAACAGCTATTCATGAGACATAAAGAGTAATCATCCCACCACACCGATCCCATTCTATTATATCTAGCGCCATAACTACTAGCAGAGGACATTATATCTGCTTTACACATCGGTCTCTAACCCACATGGACAAAAAGACAATTTTGTGATGTTGATAGCATAAAGATCATTGGTTAGTTCAGCATTTAATACAATCATCCTACAGCAACGTGTAGAAAAACTGAGCCTGCTCATATTGAAGGTCTCCCTCTTCAACTGGATCCTGGACTTTGCAACTCGGAGAACCAAATCCGTAGGATCGGCTTCACCACACTGAACACTGTCACTCCTCAAAGCCATCAATCCTGATCATGATTGCGCTTCAAAGTAAATCTTAGAAGCTTAGAAGCATTTCTTTTAACCTGCCACATTAACCTTCTCCCTTACACTCTCACCACCTTTTACACCGGGACAATAGTTAGTTGTATATAATAGTTAGTAATGAACACAAAATGATCAATTGTGTAATTTCACCAATTAGAAATATTGTGATTTAATGAATTTATCTGATGTATTTACAGAAGTGTAACATTTAATCTATAATACAACAATCTAACTTGTAATTTAGCATATCTCTGAACTGATACATAATAGTTGATGTTACAGTACGTGTTGATTCAGTATATTACCCAAAATGCTGTGTTTTAGATTGATCAGTCTCTGTCTCAGTCTCTGCCTAAACTGTAAACAATGTACCTGTTTTTAAATTCAAACCGACTGCCATCTACTGGAAATGCTTGAAATTATTATATATATATATATATATATATATATATATATATATATATATATATATATATATATAGAGAGAGAGAGAGAGAGAGAGAGAGAGAGAGAGAGAGAGAGAGAGAGAGAGAAAATGAAGTGGAGAATGAGGAAGCTGAAGGTGAAGGTAATGGAGTGGCCAAGTATTTCTCCAGACCTGAACCCTATTGAGCACCTGTGGGGCATCCTCAAGTGGAAGCTGGAGAAGTGTCATGTGTCTAACATCCAGCGGCTCCATTATGTCATTATGGAGGAGTGGAAGAGGTTTCATATGCCCACACCTGCAGACAGTTCTACTAGAAAGGTCCTATATTTGAATAAATATTTGAATTGTCTGGCACCCTGTCTGTCTCATTTCTGATTGGATGTCCAGGCCGAGAAAAATTGTGCTAAACTATAGTGAACTTGAAATCTGCATTTACAATAATCAAAGTAGTTTTAAATACCAAAAGATCACGTTTATCCTGACATATCACCTAAAGGTTACAGCTGATTTAGTTAGGATATTCATTTAGTTTGCTAATTGACTAATAGCTCCACATGTAATCATTGATATGAGCCATAAAAGAGCAATGCAAATGCAGTATATATATTTTTATCCCCTCGAAGTTGACTCATACTTCAGCACTGTATACAGCAGAATGACTCGCAAACAGGTCCTGATGCATTGTGACATTTTTCTTACACTCTCCACTCTCTCTCTCTCACTCTTGCTCACACACTCTTCCTCTCTCAGTTTCTTTGCCTCTCTTTCTCTTTTTGTCTCCACCACCCATGGTTTCACTGTTAGATAAGCCAGCCTTGCCTCTTAAATAGATCATGTGCTAGCCCATTAAGCTGTGTTGGAGTGCCCCACGTTCATTATATCTTAAATATCATTTATGTATTTTTTATAAGTACTTCACAATGAATACTTCTACTGCAAGCTAAATATACATAGAATTGAGTTGTTCAGTAGAGACACGACTGTGCTCAAAATAGCTGTGAAAAACGTTGCTAAGTGAAATGTGTGTGTAAATGTGCGTACAAATGTGTTACTATTAAAAGTAATGATGACCACATTGCCACACATGAAATTAAACAGCCGTTGGGCCAGTTTAATTAACACTAAAATCACTGAATACTTCTACTAAAAGTCACACATTTAAAAAAGCTCTTCGTTCATATTCAGCAAACTGCTCCATGATTATGGATCTGGGGAACACTTGGCATGAATCAATGAATGAGATGTCCCTTCCTTGCAGAGCAGCATGAATAAAAAGACATAGGGAAGAATGTGAGAAACTCTGCAGATGGTAACCTGAGCTCAAGATCAAACCAGGAACCCTGGAGCTGTGATGCAGCAACAGTACCCACTGTTCCACTATGTTACCCTTGTAGGTTGATGTGTATATAGTTTCTAATGCTATAAAAAAAAATACAAATAAAAAAAAACCAGCTTATTGTTACAGTTAGTTTTACAGGGTGTTGCTATATTTTGCATGGAGACAGCAGGTGCACATGGTCCCCTCCAAAAGTATTGGAACAGCAAAACATTTTTCTTCGTTTATGCAATACACTGAAGACATTAGGATTTGACATCAGAGGATGAGTATGAACCAATGAGAAAGTAGTGAGATTAACAGGGTAGGGTTGGGGAGAAAGGAGGCCAAAGGAGGAGAAGGAGAGGAGGATGGAGGCTAAAGAGTTAGATAGGTTTAGTGAGGCCAAAAAATAAGAAGTAGAGGGGGAAGACATCTGGAGTTTAGAGGTTTGGGTTGGTACTTCAAATGTTGGTACTATGACTGGTAAAGGGAGAGAGTTAGCTGATATGAAAAGGATTTGTATCAAATGGCCAGGCAGAGGGAGCGAGCTGGGAAGGATGTGCTGCAAGTTAAAGCAATAAAGGATGCAGATAGAAATGTGTTGACTAGTGAGGAGAGTGTGTTGAGAAGATGGAGGGAGTATTTTAAGCAGCTGTTGAATGAGGAAAATGAGAGATAGAAGGTTGGATGGTGTGGGGATGGTGAAGCGGGAAGTGGATAAGATTAATAAGGAGGAAGTGAGATCAGCTATTAAAAGGGTGAAAAGTGGAGATGTTTAGGAGAGATGGCAGTGGAGTTTTTAACCAGACTGTTCAACAAAATTTTGGAAGGTGAGAGGATGCCTGAGGAATGAAGAAAGAGTGTGCTGGTAAGGGTTTTGCATTCTTTGCTTTGAAAATGTTGATGGAAAAGAATAGAGAAGGTCAGTTCCTGTCGTTCCTACTGCACACGTCACTGCTGTCACACTGTCCTCATACATGTCCTGCACCAACCTCACATACTTCTCTTACACACCTGACTTCCTCATACAAGACCATAACCCCTGTCTCTCCACCTTGTCGTACGCTTTCTCTAAATCCACAAACACACAATGCAACTCCTTTTGACCTTCTCTATACTTCTCTATCAACATCTTTAAAGCAAATAAGGCATCTGTGGTGCTCTTCCTCAGCATGAAACCATACTGTTGCTCACAGATGGTCACCTCTTCTCTCAGCCTGGCTTCTATTACTCTTTCCCATAACTTCATGGTGTGACTGATCAACTTAATTCCCCTGTAGTAACTGCAGGTCTGTACATCTTCCTTATTCTTAAAGATCGGTACCAGCACACTTCTTCTCCATTCCTCAGGCATCCACTCAAAAACTCCACTGCCATCTCTCTTAAACATCTCCATGCTTCTACCGGTATGTCATCTGGTCCAACCGACTTCCCACTCTTCATCCTCTTAATCGCTGCTCTCACTTCCTCCTTACTAATCCTATCCACTTCCTGCTTGACCATCCCCACACCATTCAAACTTTTTTCTCTCTCTCATTTTCCTCGATCATCAGCTACTCAAAATATTCCCTCCATCTTCTCAACAGACTCTCCTCACTGTTCAACACATTTCCATCTCCATCCTTTATTATATATCCTCTATATATACTTGCAGCACATCCTTCCCTGCTCGGTCCCTCTGCCTGGCCAATCGGTATAAATCATTTTCTCCTTCCTAAGTGTCCAACCTCTCATACAGCTCCTCATATGCCTTTTCCTTAACTTTCGCTACATCCCTCTTTACCTGCTGCATCATCTTCTTGTACTCCTGCAAACTTTTCTCATCACTCTGTCGATCACAATTCTGTTTTGCCAACCTCTTTCTTGTGATGCTTTTCTGCATTCCGCATTCCACCACCACGTCTTTGTTTTCCTTTCTATTTCCAGATGTCAAACCAAGTACCTTTCTAGCTGTCCTTCTTATCACTTCTGCAGTAGTTGCCCATTCATCCAGCACCTCTTCACCACCACCGAGCCCCTGTATGACCTCTTCCCTGAACCTCACACTTTAGTCTTCCTTCTTCAGTTTCCACCATCTTATTCTTCTTTCAGTCGTCACTCTCCTTCTCTTCTCCTTTACCTCCAAAACCATCCTACAGACCATCTTCAGATACTGTCTAGCTACACTGTCCCCCACCAACACCTTACAGTCTCCAATCTCCTTCAGGTAGCATCTCCTACATAGAACATAGTCCACCTGTGTGCACCTTCCTCCACTCTTATATGTCACCCTATGCTTCTTCTTCTTCTTAAAATAAGTGTTCACCACTGCCATTTCCGACCGTTTAGCAAAATCTACCACCATCTGCGATTCCACATTCCTCTCCTTAAAACTATACCTACCCATCACCTCCTCATCACCTCTGTTCCCTTCACCTACATGCCCAGTAAAGTCTGCTCCTTCTCCTCCATCTCACAATCCACTTTTGGAGCATAGGCACTGATGACATTTATCATCACCTTTTCAACCTCCAGCTTCACGTTCATCACCCTATCAGAAACTCTCTTCACCTCCACTACACTCTTACTGTACTCTTCCTTCAGAATCACCCCGACACCATTTCTCTTTCCATCCACACCATGATAGAACAGTTTAAACCCCCCTCCAATGTTCCTGGCCTTACTCTCTTTCCATTTGGTCTCCTGAACACACAACATATCTACCTTTCTCCTCTCCATCATATCAGCTACCTCTCTCCCTTTACCCGTCATAGTACCAACATTTAAAGTACCAATAATAACCTCCACTCTCCTACACTTCTCCTTTCCCTGCTGTCTCTGTAGACATCTTCCTCCTCTCTTTCTCTTCCTTAAGCCTGCATTGATACCTGCATTGTCTGTGGATAATATATTCTTATCGATTATAATTTCTGTTCAGAATATATATTAAATTCAATGCAAAAATTCAAGAAGCAGACTAGATTTTGTGTTTGGTTTAAGATAGAAACTAAACTCTTCAGTAAGTTTTTCCTAGGTAAAGTAGCAGATATGGAGGGATCAGAGTGTTTTGGAGTTTGGATGCTGTCATCCCCCCACTGTCACACGTTCACTAAGGTTTGTTGATGGTGCTGTTGTGGGCCGTCTCTTATCCCAGAGGTCTCTGTGTTAATTTTTGGCACTTCCTTTTAGTTATGCTGGTACAAAATATAGCTAGTCGTGCCAGAGTCCCTACTTGCACCCTTTTCACACTGTCATGTCTTTTTCTTTTATGTAACAAAAAGGATACTTAATAATCCTCTTTTTTTCTGTCTCCTCTCTACTTCAGATCCACCTGTTTCATCCTGACACCCTACATCTTGATGGAGTTTTCTGAGGATGGTTCCACATGAACAGCCTAAAGATCTACGAACTTACTGAGCAACTCAAGAACGAGTGTGAGCATGAGGTTGGATTTGGACTGTAATTAATATCAACAGTCTGCTGCAATGGCTCAGTTCTGCATTTAAGCACCTCAACAATGATGGAACAATAATGAAAGGACATTTCCTTTCTCATACTATCTCAGGAGATTTTCCTTGGCACTGTCGCCACTGGTCTTGCTCATTAGGAACTTGCTATGGATACAAACTAGAAATATAAATCCATATTTTATAAGCTTTTTATCTATGTTAAGCTGCTTTGTGACAATATTCACTGCGCTCTTCAAATACAATTGAATTGAATTAGGACCATTAGAGACGTTTTTAACTTCTGCCCAACGTAACTGCATGATCCCTGGAATTAGTGTTCTCAGCAACATACTACAATTACATGCATTCAACGGAATTGATTGATTGCAGTGGAGAAAAGCTGCATCGTATCATTAAGCAGGGATGTAGGCTGCAGAAGAGAGACGCTTATTTGGCTCGATTTATCAAACTGCAGAACCACAGCGTGGAAGATCTCGGCGTTTCCACTCAACTCAGCTCACTTACAAAGACCCACTGCGGCTGTTGCGCCGATCTCTGAACGTTTCCCCTACATCCAACCCCCCTCCCGATCACACACACACACACACACGTAACAGCATCACCGATACAATTTGATGAAGCCCACCAGAATGCCGGAGAGTGCACGCGCCGAGTGACCGCCCTCCCTCCCTCCCTCTTTCTCGCTCTCCATTCCCTCCATCCCTCCCTCCTTACCCTTCCTCCCTCACTCCCTCTGGACGCTGCGATGAATCTGGATCTAGCGAGATGCCACGACGGAGGCCCTAGATAAGGGTCTGGGCGAAGGCGTCGCGTCGCGTCCGCGCCGCCTGTGAAAGCCACGTGTCTACGTAATGGGATTCCAGTCTCTCATTTGGAGCCACACTCCCGCATCGTGCTCTGGCGCGCGGCTCCAACGCTGCGCAGCCACGTTTGCACCGGACTCGCCGCACTTTCGGAAACGGGCTCCCGGTGCTCGAGGGACAGTTTAATACAATCAAAAAAGGGGAAAGACACACACACACAAAAGATTGAAGTTTTGGAATTCTGGAATTCTGGGAATGTTTGATTAAAAAAAAACAAAGCAAAGGGAGGGGGGTGTTTAGACAAGGCAGAAACCCTGGCGATGTGCTTAGTTGGGGTTTCCCGTTGCAGTCCTCATGCGCGAAGGCACGCGCCCTCGCTTCCTGGCTTCCTGACGCCGCGCGGATCGGTATCCCACCCTTTACCACGGAGCGCCAAACTAATATGCGATGTTATTTTGCGCTGAAAGCCCTCGCGCCGCACCGTGATCAAGCCACACTCCCACCCCCGCGCGACCGATGCGATCGAAAAAGTCGACTCGGGTTACGGACACGCCGGGAAGGCTGCGACGCTGGTAAAGAGTCGGACTCGAGCGCGAGCGCCGTCCTAACGCCGTGGCACGCGCTACATCAGCACCCGGGGGAAGACGCAGACAAACCGGGGGATCACGCGGCGTTTTCTATGGTACAAGTAGCGTTCTCGTGCGCCAGAACGGATCCGGCAGGGCTATTATGCAAGCGCAAAGAGCACTTCCCTATGAGGGCGCATAGGCTGCTGTACTGCTCTTCGCCCAAATCAATGTGGTTTCTTTGGAACATTTTCAGCAAAGGATCGCATATGCTGCAGTGTCTTTGTGGCAAGAGTCTTAAGAAAAACAAGAACCCAAGTGGTAAGTGTGTGTGTGTGTGTGTGTATGTGTGTGTACTACCTACATCCTTACCATCCCCACCTCCTTCCCTTCTCCTCGTCCTCTTTATCATCACTCCCCCGGTTTTGACAGCTCGAGTGTGTGTTTCTCACAGTGATGAGTGTTTTAATACAGTTGCATTTCTGCGCAAGTGTGTGCGTGCGTGCGTGTGTGTTTGCATGTGTGTGTGTAAGGATAAGTTATTGCACAGCTCGCAGCCAAGCATTCAAAGGCGTAGCTCCCCAAAAAAAAATGCACCGAGCACTCCAATCTGATCATGCATAAAATCCGACAAAATGTGATTCTGATTTCTGCATCGGACAAGCAACTTTTACGCCACGGGATCAGCAGATCATTAGATCATCGACGCACCCCAGACTGAGATTGCGGCGCTTGTTGCTGTGTGCGCGCGCGCTTCTCTACTGTCCCCCCATGTCTCCAGACTGTCAGCGTGTAAACGGTTACCGCAGTACTAGTGCAAAGCTTTGTGGCTTAATCAGGTCTCAATCAGATGGATGGGATGGGATCCATGCCGCAAAAACGCACGCGAATCACGCCAAACTATTGCGAATGAACTACGAGGGTCTTCCCCCCACCCCCTTCCCAGGCCAGTTTATGACGTGAGCAACGACGGAAATAGCACATATTTATTATGCGCAATGGTCCAATAAATGCACAGGTTTACAAGCTCAAAACAAAAACAATCAAACACTAAAAACAAACAAACAAACCCTTAATTTATAGTACCCCAGACTTTGTCGTGGCTTCTATGAAACAACAAACCAGCTGGAGACTTGGTGGAAAATCTGTGCGCAAAACCGCATCCAAAGTAGATGAATGAAGATGTATGTCACAACATATTAATGATGTGATCTCTAATCGTGTTGAAGGCCACGCAATAAACCTCGAGTTATGATAGAACTTCATTTAGCTGAGAGTTGGAAGGGGACCTCATCTTCTGAGTCTGATGTTATAACCTTTTGGTCCGTTCACACACATTTATCCAATGGGCATGGAAGTCATATGGACTTATTACAAGGTGTGAACAGCGTCTAGATGTGATGTGGCACGCAGGCGGTCACGTCGTGTTTGTAGTGTAAACGGACGGCGATGCGTCCTGATGCGTCCAATCGAAACAGGTTGCCAGGTTCGCGATTTGCACGCCCTATGAACGCACGTTGTGCCGGTTGATGTGCGCTTTACAAATATTTGTTTCAGTTCCTGGCATATTTGGGATGATTCCTAAAATACGTCTTAATTATGAAAAATAAACACCCCGGTATTACCTTTTCACAATCACAGCGCTTTTGCAATTCTGCAATCATGCTCTTAGGACATGAAAGAGGAATCATTTACCAGTATGTTCAGTGCAATTAAGGAAATGTCAAATAGATCACCATACATACGGTATACACAATACCGACAATATTATATATTATATATTTGATATTTGATGATGTATTTAAGTTTATAGTGTATTGGTGTGCACTGTGGTCAAGTTGATCAGACCACCCATGTTTTGAATAGTTGTCATAGATGTCATATTACTATATAGAAGTAATATAGTAGTAATATAACATCTGAGGTGATCAGAGGACAGAGGACATTTTATTGCCAAATATAAACAGATTGCCAAATTGAAATATATATAAATATTCTCTATAGGTTGTCCAAGTTCAGATCCCTCAAGACCAATGTTATAGGGCCTGTGCACTGTGGTGAAGTTCATAAAACCACCCATGTTTTATATATATATATATATATATATATAGATAGATAGATAGATAGATAGATAGATAGATAGATAGATAGATAGATAGATAGATACATAGATACATACATAGATACATAGATACATAGATAGTCAAGTCAAGTCAAGTCAAGTTTATTTGTATAGCGCTTTTCACAACAGACATTGTCTCAAAGCAGCTTTACAGAAATCAACAGTCAAGGTGAATGGTGTGTATTTATCTCTGATGAGCAGCAGTGGTGACTGTGGCAAAGAAAAACTCCCTTAGATGTTATGAGGAAGAAACCTTGAGAGGAACCAGACTCAAAAGGGGAACCCATCCTCATTTGGGTGACATCAAGAGTTTGATCATAAATCTTTCAACAATACAGAACACTGAAGAGAGAGAACTAACATGAGCACTGGAGTGTAAGATTATAAGTAATGATCTTTCTGCAGTCTTATACAGTTTTTATGGTTATAGATAGATAGATAGATAGATAGATAGATAGATAGATAGATAGATAGATAGATAGATAGATAGATAGATAGATAGATAGAATCTGCACTTGCTCCATATACAATTCTATTGTATTTGACAATGTATTAGAGTTTATGTGCCTGTGCACTGTGGTCAAGTTCATAAGACCACCCATGTTTTGAATAGTTTATTATATCTGAGGTAATCAGAGGACTTGGCTGTTTAAACCAAAAATAGCGTCTTATTGCCAAATATCAACAGACTGTAAAATTAAAATATGTCCAAGATTAAATCAAGACTAATGTTACCAAGCCTGAACACCGACTAGTGGGTCAATCTTTATATAATCTATATTGAATCTGAGAGACTGAACTTTGAAGCTAATCTGATTTATTGCTCACTCTGCTACATATCCTAGCGTTTATTCACTCAAGTTGTATATCGGCAAATGATGCAGAAGCTGACAAGATACAAAAGTGACAGGATCTTTATAGGGTAACATTTGTTGTTTTTTCATATTATGCGTAATAGCTTTTGCTAAAAAAACAACCGTTTTTTCAAATAGTATTTAATGTGTATTTAGTAACTTGATTACATTTTCCCTTTCAGTGAGTTCAAAAGTTTATAACATTGTTTGGAATTGAAATTGGAATTAGAAAAATATATTACTTAGTAACCTTCATTAGCCACCCATAGATACTTTTACCATTTAAGTAATTTTAGTATTACTTTTTAAACCTGTGTGATTTTTCCCTCTTAGTATATCTTACCTTAAACACTCGGTTTAATTCAGGTGTGGAGGGGGCAGTGTAATTGTAGGTATGTGATAGACAATTACCTGGCATAAATATCATTTATACTTTTTATAAATATCATCTAACTGCAATTTAATTAAGGACCAACTGCCTAAACTTATAAATTATTAGACTTATTGCTAATTATAGTAGCATACAACCTCTGACTGGCACCTGTTTTTAGCTGGTGCTTCAAGTCCCTTACTAATTGAGCCTCATACCCACTTTTAACATTAAAAAATCAGTTTTAAAGTAGTTCTTCAAAACTGCAAAAAGTGACAGAAAGGTATTCCTAGAGTTTAGCATCTAAGTGTTCATAATTTATTTGGCAGCAATTTTTTTTACCTTTTTTTTGCAACCCTTTTTGACCTACTTTTTCTTCTTCTTGTTAACATTTTTTAATTATATGGTGATCACAATTCTAAAGGTTTTGCTGTGTAAAAAAAAACCCTGATTTCTAAAAATCATTTGCATAAGTTATTTTATTTTATTGTCAGATGTCTTAAGTTAAAGGATAATGCACATGTAAATTTTAGACCCAGAACAGAATTTCTATAACCTGAAAAGTATTTGAGTACTTATCGAGTATTTAGGTTAATAATATTAATAGCCACTTTGTGAAAATGTTGTCTAGTTTTATCATACACATGCCACTTAAGATGTCACAGATCATTGTGCAATCTCGGTAGATCATGTAAAGCCGAACATTAGTATCACTATGACAAACTAAACCAGATGGCATAATGGCTTTAAATCTACTCCATGAGACCTGAGTTTAGCTGTTTCAACTGCTAAATAGTCATAAAAAGCCTCTTCAATAATTGTAGGCAGAAGCATGATATAAAAAATCACAGCTTTATTAATATGAGACCCTTTGCAATATATTAAAAAAGTATCGATCAATATTTGCTTTCGCTTAACATTAGGGTTTTAAACAAATTTCATGGCTTATTAACCGAAATGATTTTCAATGTACGTTATGCATCACATGATATATCTAAATGCACTCTTACATCTTTTCTTTCTGAGTAATTCTTAATAATAGTGCTCTCTTACAAGCACTTAATCCATTTGTCTATTAAAAACTGCATTTTATGTGTTAAACCAATATTGTGAAGCTCTGAATATGTGGCCAGGCAAAGTAAAATACATTTAACAGTGTCTTTATTTTCAGTGCCATTAAGCCTCACACTGATATATAAACCCCTAGTAATAGAAGTATCCCAGTGGGATTCTTGGTTTTCATGTCTCCTGAAACAGCACCAACTAATCAAAAAAAGGTCTACATGAATATTTACATCATATACACTGCTGGCAAAAGCAAAAATGGGCTTTTATATATATATATGGTTTTAAAAGCCAATTATTTGTCAGAAAATTTGTAAGAATTAAAATCATGTACTACTGACACCTGACAAACATTTGCTTAGTTTTGTTTTTGGTACAGTTTGGTAAACAAATGGAAATATAGCACTGTCAGCACGGTGAGGATCACAGGTTGTACCTTCAGATTTCACTTTCACATTGTATGTTTTTAAAGATACTGGTTTGTTAATCAAGACTGAAGCTTATTATTGAATTGCAGTTGACAACCATAGCATTGAACCATGTTGTCATTATAGCATTTAGATTATACCATTTTGAAAGATTTAAGAAATAGTTTGTTGCTGTAAAATCCAGGCTGCCTTGTTATTATTCCCACTTTTAAATCAGGTTGAGGAAACACAGAGTGCTGCAATAGATAGAGCAAAGAAGTAAAACTTGTCTTAGAAAACTGACTTGTTAAAACCTAATATGAAATGAATTCAAGGCAATATTGATATGTCACTTAAAGATTTTAATTGCATTTATGAAATAATACATTTTTAAAATATGTTGACAGAGCCAAACTTTTGACTGCAAAAAAGGTGAAGCTTTTGTTGTTGAGGAATTTTTAGTTAGCAAGGGTGGTCAGAATCCTCTTAAAAGTAATCATAACAGTGAAGATAAACACATTTATTCTGACTGATCCCCCATTATCCTGTGATGAAACATTTATTATTGAATGATAGGTTTTAAAATTATATCATGTTAATAATATCCCTGAGAAATTTCACATACTTTATTCCTAATCATTTTATGATTGGGTTAAAAATTTCCAAAGGTTATGTTGGTCTACTGTGGTACACAGGGCTTAAAACTGTATCACAGATCACTGTGTCACCTTTCTCAAACCGTAGTCTTTTAAATATCCATATGTGTTTGTATTCAGATTCAAACCAGAAGTGTTTCTCGTGTGAATTCTGGTTTAGACAATTCCTCAGCCACAGCTAAATGTCCTAAATTCATAATTAGTCTGTAATGAAAATGTCCCTGGGACTGGTTTTGATTGCACCTGTTCATGATATTTTCAAATACGTTTAGTTAGATGTACTTTCCGTAAACAAGCCAGCCTTCTAATTTAAACCAGGGCAACCCTACCAAGCAGTTTCAAAGGATGCTGTAAATATTACATCAAGCATTGCTTCATGTTTATGTAATGCATGAATCAATCCCGATAGATGACGTTGATGTAATGCATGAACCAATCCTAAACCAGTTTCATCCAATCCTGATAGGCATATCTAATATTATATAAGTATAATTGCTTATGGCAGTTCATATACAGTGTATAATTGTGCTTTAGTGTCTTTCACTTTTTGCTCTTCAGTCCTGTAGTAGTCTTGCTTTGGGCTACTTCTTCAAATAAAGCACTGCAGTGTTCGGGTTATTTCAGACCTAGGATAAAAACTAGGCCTTATAGTGCTTGACCATGAAAATGTGGCCTTGTTGTGTCCTTCTCACAAAGTCTTGAGATTTTCCAATGAGTAATAAGAATGAAAATGATAAAAGTCGAGTAGAAGATCTTGCAGGCTCATCACATAATCCGCATCAGACTGTGTGGCACTATGACAATGCACTTGTCTTTAGAGTGCTTACACTCTACAATCACTTCAGTCATCAAGGTGCATTCAATAACCTCTGCTTTTTTGTTTTCCTTGAGAGTGAATATGGAGTGAAATTAGATACAACAGAACCTGAACCTAAATTTGTAATGTTAAAAAAAGATGCAAAGTTAAAGACAGTTATAATATAAATATTAGTAATGAATTTTACTATCTGAAATTCAGGCTTTGATAATGTAGCTGTGAAAAAGTCAGTCAAACATTTTCAAGAAGTGAAAAATCCAGGCAGAGTGATGTAGAGAAAAATTAATAAGAACAAACAATCCAGTCTCTAATCAAACTGATTTTCGACCATTCACAACACACCTCTGAGATAATGTTGGGCAGGATTTCATTTCTTAGTCCTATTTTATGTACTGGTGAATTGTGCCATGGTAGCACGTGGGGGTTTCCCCAGTTGTATGTACTACATTTTCCTGATTCAAAATGCAGTTGTCTGGTAATCCATACTGGTTAAAAAAAAATCTAGTTGATATCTAGCATTATGTAATGAAATCATTCTTCAGCCAGTGTGTGCATATGAATGAATGAATGAATGAATAATTGAATGAGTGTGTGTGTGTGTGTGTGTGTGTGTGTGTGTGTGTGTGTGTGTGTGTGTGTGTGTGAATGATTAACTTTTTTAATACTTTTTAAAATAAAGTCAGAACAAAAAAACGAAAGTAAGAAACAACCCCAAAAAACTTTCATTGAATTAGTGTTGCATTACGTTTCACATACTTTGTTGAAGTACTTTTTGATTTTACTGCTTAGTCACCTAGTCACTTTTTAAGCGTGGCATATCTTGTCTTGCCGGAATTTTCCTGCCATAACATTAAAATAATTGAATCACTTTGGCATGCAACACATGTACCACCTGCAAGTACACACCTTTATGGGTATTCCCTATTACTGTTTAAATATTTAAGTAGGATATTAATCCTGCCATACTGAAGAAAATGTGGAAAATTGCTTAAGGTGTTGGCTTTAGATTCTTTAAAATTTTTGTCCTAAATTTTCCAAATTTCACTTCAAACATGTATCTGTTGGATGTGCTAGATAAACCAGTCCTATCCATGGAGTTTTACCTCACAACTTACAGAAAAGCAAGATCTGCTGCTAACAACTTTGTGCCGGATATAACAGCACACCTCCAAAGATCTTGTGAAAATGAAAGTGCACCTTTATGAATTCTATGGTTTTACATATCAGGACAGAATTAAAATTTTGTGGTATTATCTGGTTTCAGAATTAGGTGAATACAACCTCAAATAAACAAACTTTCTTCCGGCTTCTCCCTTTAGGGGTCACCACAGCGGATCATCTGTATTCGTGATCCACATGTTCGATTTTGCACATGTTTTTACGCTGTATGCCCTTCCTAACACAACCCTCCCCATTTATCAGGGCTTGGGACCGGCACTTAGAGTGCACTGGCTTCTGCAACCCTAATGGCTGGGGTTGGTTCCCTGACCGGGAATCGAACCCGGACCGCGGTGAGAGCGTCGCATCCTAACCACTAGACCACCAGGGAACCCAAACTCAGATAAACAACAACGCTATATATATATATATATATATATATATATATATATATATATATATATATATATATATATATATATATATATATATATATCTTTTTCATGAGTAAAATCTAAGTATACTAAGAATCAGTTTTAGGAGAAGTAACTTGATGTAATTATGTTCTGTATGAATTTATCATTCAGTCACATCATTGTGTAGAAACTTTGGCTCACTCTTCTTTGCAATGTTGCTTTAGTTCATTAAAGTTTGCATGCATTTGTTTAAGCACCGGTCCTGCAAATCATTTTAGTCAGGTTGAGACTTTGGTTGGGCCATTGTAACACCTTGAGTCTGTTCTCTAGCAGCCAATCTATTGTAGATTAGCTGGTGTGCTTGGCATCATTGTCCTGTTGCATGACCCATTCTTGTACAAGCTTTAGCAGTCATACAGTAGCCTCACATTTGACTCTAGAATACTTTGATGCAAGCGAGCTCATGGTCAACCCAGTGACTGCATATTGTCCAGACAATGCAAAACAGGCCCAAATTATCATCCCTCCATCACCGTGTCTTTGGTTTCCACCAAACGTGTTGCTGTGCAATATTGCAATATGGAAGATATCCCCAGTAATAAAACTTTGAAGCCATCTAAAAATCTTTAGGACAGGACCTTGTAATGTTACACAATAACATTACAAGATGAAGAACTGACAGTTTTGCAGACAAACCATAATAATAAATGTAACTGTAAATTGATAAAATAATGTGTTCTCCTTCACTAAACTGAAAAAATGAATTGTTAGAAAATTACAGTGGTATAACAGGAATAAATACTTTTGGATACATTATATATATATATATATATATATATATATATATATATATATATATATATATATATATATATATGACTGCTATATAATATAATGTTCATCTTCATGTTTTTTATTTACTTAGTTACTAACAAGCACTTCTGTTGCATAACCTCAAAACACATGCCTTTATTATGAGATAACTCCTTTACCTTATCTAAATAAATACAAAATAATCTTGGTGTACTCTATCCACTTGAGAATTGGACTTGTTTGAATGAGTGGTGAAATGTCTAAGTTTAGACCACGCTACCTCATTTTAAAAGATGCAGGTCTTCAAAGAGTTACTCAATCCCTGTAATTTTTTGCTGTCAGGTTGATAAGCTTCACAAGTGAAAGTAGAGGGTGTCTGGGATTGAATTAAACCTGCATTTATTCATTTTCACAATTTGAAGCTGTTTAATACAACTCTGTGCCTTTACTCTGTCATGTCCCATGACAAAATTAAGTGCTTTAAATTATGCATAATAATTAGAAAAAAATATATTGGTAATAAATGGACATAACTTCTATTTGTATTATTCCTCAAAATAGATTTAACTAAGAAAAGTTCAGTCTGTGTTTGTGTTAGAAGATGATTATATCTTTCTTTGTGATAATTCTTTTATTGTATAATGCAATATTTTTTAATTCCTCACAATTGAATTTGATTTATAGAACCGGGACATTGGAAATAGACATTTATGCAACATTCCCATGACCAATTAATGCTGCATTGCAATGGTTTCATTTATTAGTTGAAAACATCTCAAATCTTTCACACTTTATTATTACAGAAGAACAAATGTCTATAGGCAACATGGTCTTAAAATAGAAAGGTTACTTCGCCACAAAGTTTGCAAGATTATCTGTAAAACCTTCAATTTTGTCTCATTGTTAGAGATCAGCAGTTGTCTGAGCAAGTAATAATAATGTGGATATTATCAGTTCCTCTGCGTCTACCTTATATATGTTACACAAAGGTATATTTATAGTCTTGATAAGTAGCAGGGAGGGGGAACTGACTAAAATGCACTAGGGAAAAAAGATCATTGGGTTACACAGACAAAGAGAGGACATCACTATGGACCTTGACAGAATAGTTCAAATAGCTGAAAAACAGATACGCAAGGTTTTTGGCAAGAAGGAACCAGGTATGTGATGTTAACCTTACATTGCCTTCTAAACAAAGGCATTAAAAAGTCCATGGAAACAGGAAGTGACATGCTGGCTGGTTCTTGATGTTCCTGTACTTACATTTTTTTTTACCCATCACTGTGGGACACCCATCAAGTAATCAACCAGCTGTTGTGTATTAACAGTTTGGTAGAAATTATTGACAAATAACAAAGTGTAGTCATTGAGTAGCTACTTAGAATACAAATACTGTAGGTAATTTTTCAAACTAACAATTTTTTTTTACTTTTTACTTTTTGGTGAATTTATTGAAATGGTTTTACAACACTGTGCTAAGTGTAATTCTCTTGTACTCCAGCCAACAAGAAGGCTGTATTTGACTTTCTATTAAAATATGTGTCTTTCAGAGTGGCTGGAAATACTGGGGACAAATGAGTTCTGGAGTATTATAGAAAGAGATTTAAAACTTGCTGGACTACTGTAGAATTTGGTTCTGACAAAACCATCACAACTGAAATTAAAAATAATAATAAATAATTTTATGCTAAAACACATGCTATTTTTTCCACTAATCTACAATCCATACCTCATTATGACATAGCAAAAAACATATCCGTGATTCGCAAACACAAAAAAAAAACCCGTTTATAGTTGATTTGTAGTCAATATATAGTTAAATATACTTAAAACTTTTTTTTTTTTTGCTATGAAAATGTCTCTCATAAGATATAAGATTGTCTGGTTCCTCTCAAGGTTTCTTCCTTATGCCATCTCGGGGAGTTTTTCCTCACCACAGTCACCACCTGCTTGCTCATCAGGGACAAACTTACACTTATAAAGAACATATTCACTTTTAATCACCACATTATCTGTGTAAAGCTGCTTTGAGACAATGTTCATTGTTAAAAGCGCTATACAAATAAAATTCAATTTAATTTAATTGAATAAGCTGTGCACAACATTTTTCGGAATCATCTTTTCAGCCGAAAGTGCATATCAGAGCAAAAACAAAGCCATGAAGTCAAAAACCTTTCAGAGTTTAGAAATAGGATTGTGTCTTGACACAGATCTGGGTGAGGATACAAAGTTTTGCTGCATTAAACGTTTCCATAAAGCCCTAATACTTCTTAAATGGAAGAACAACAAGAACTTCCAAAACCTGGCCACTTGGAGATATAAGAAACTTGTTGAAAGTCAAAAATAACTACAATAACCTGACAGAAGCTTCTACTCAGAAGCGAGGCTGATGAGCTTGCTCATTGGATTTTTTTAAATTACTAAACCTCAAAACTGATCTCAAATCTGTGTAGAAATTTTGTTAGCAAGAAAGCCTTGTAATGTTTTTTTCTTCAGATGCACCAGGTGTTAAGAAAATAAATAATACAGTACATTAGACGCAGTGATTCCCCCCAGTGCCAAGCACAGCTTTTTTTTTTATTAAATTACTTTCAACTTGCTTGACTTGTCTTGTCTACCATGTTCACTTTTCTAGCAACAGCAGGTGTCAGAACAAAATATCAACTGTGTTTAAAGAATATACATTCAAAGGTTCTCAGAGGGAAAACACTGCAGATCACACAATTCTGCACCAGATGATGAGTTGCTATATTGTGAAAATCAGATGTCAAGTCAGTGAGGTAGCACAGTGTCCTCAATGTATTTCAGGTGAAAGAGAACTTGTCTTTATGTATGATGTATTTAAATAAATAAGAATGACTAATAATGAAATCTGACTGGAAATATTTAAATGTATCAGTGCATGACATTTATGTTTATAGTAAATATTGCTTTAAATGTACATAGGTTTATTAAACTAAACAATGACTTTAAAGGATAGATGTTGGTGTAATTATTCAGCGAGGTGAAATCATAATTATAATTAAATCACCTTATTTTAATAATGTTAGCAATTAAATGGTAATTTTGTGTCCAGTAGGAGTAGTCTCATTAGTGTCTATTTCTGTTTAGTCTATGTGTGTTAGTGTGTTTGTGTGTATTTCAATAGTTTTATTGCTTAGACCATACAAAGGGCAGGTTGCCAATCCATTTATCACACATAATTGCACATAGAGGTTTATTTTTTCCTGCAGACTTGATTGTACCTGTCTATCACCTTTATTTAGTCCTGTTTGCAAATGCATGATCAGCTTTATCAAAATGATTGTATTTCATTGTGGGGTAGGCATCTTTTTAGCCTCTGGTGTTGTTTATATGAGGAAGCTGACCTAGTGAAAGTTGAGGATTGGAGCTATTATGTTTTTAGAAAATTAAATAAATGTTAGTTCTTTTCTTGAAGGTTGTTCAGTATGAACTGAGACTCCATTGAATCTTATAAATAATCTTTCCCAGCCGAGGTACTGAATTATGAATCAAGCACAACAGGGGACTGGCACAATGTTTCTTACTGTGAGTCAATTAATGACAAATTAACAGTGGCAAGCCACCAGGGCCAGAAAGGCCTCCTCTGCTGGCCTGAACTCTATCGCAATCACTGACTTACGTTTTAACAAATTTTATAGTGAAATGCTGTGAATATGTTCTGGATGCACTGTATGTATTTAATTATTCCAATAATTGATTTTACACATTTTCTAGCTTTTCCTAGAAGCAGTGCAACCAAGTGTAGGTTTAGGTTAGAGTTTCAGATTTTATCTATCACATCACATGTTGCCTAGGGTCAAAGGAATCTGCCATGAGCCTTCAGAGTCATGACTGCAGGTGCCTGTATCATAAAATCCAAGGCGGTTGCTTTAACCAATCAGATTTCAAGTTGGCCAATCTGAGGCCATCTAGCAGGTGCACAATAACATCAGCATTTTCATGACCTTTGACTGGATTGTCAGAGAGCACACTAGTCAGAGCTCGCAAACCACATGTGTTGCAAACTGCTCAAGCTCAAACATATTCATGTGTATTTACAAAGCTGTAATAACTGCACAATGGCTGACAGAGAAGAAATTGATTTTCCGTTTGTTTTCTTTCCTGTTGAACTTGCACAAAAACACACAATTTGCATAATTTAAAATTCTCAGTAATACTGTAATGCACAGAAGAGGATAATGTTAAAGCTTCTGCTAGAGATGATGTACGCAGTGCTGGTGTGGCTGCTTTAAAGGACATGTTGAATTGTGTTAATTGAGTTTCTTGCTTTAGCAATGACATTCATATTTACAGCATGAGATGCCTGTCTGTGATGCAGTGCTCATTGTTATACTGCATTTCTCTATAATATTGATGATTTTTTCTAGCTGTGGTGTCATAATGATTGTATTAAAAGTTCGATTGATTTAGGTAGGACACCACTAAATGCCTATGTGTGAAATGCACAGCTTGCCCTTGCAAATTACTAAACTCTAATAAGAAAACATTAACCAGAAAAACATTTTAATTCCAGTGAGACATTAGCAGCTGTGTGGGACATTGCTAGTGCAGTTACAATGGCATTTAATAAATGAGAAACAAATCATGAATTCACCTTTGAAAGATAACAATCACTGAGAAAGAGGTTTTATTTCAGGGATGTTCAATGTCAAACATTGATGAGAATTTCAATACAGAAGTAATGAAAACAACAAATATCTCTAGTTAGAGCAGAGAACTGAATTAGCCATTTATCCACTGTAGATGACAGTAAGCATCGATGGTGGTATTCATGTAAAAGCTTTGCAACATATATTGGCATCTTTAGGTAGTAATAAAAAAAGACTATTTCCTACTAGTGATATTATCAGCATGTGGTAAAATGATTATCTAGGTAGAATGAAACCAGATGGAAATAGACCAAGAAAACGAGGAAAATCAACACTAAATCTTTTGAAAATATACCATATCACCAAATGTGAATATTTGTCCATCAGAACTATAATTGTAAAGTTCCTGAAACGTTTGTCACATGGTTTTTTTTGTTTTGTTTACAGTATCATGAAGATTTCTTTTTTTAAGATTCCCAACTCGAGCCATGCTGTGATATTCTTTTTGGAGGGAAGTGGCATTTTCATAGCAATCATTTCAGTGAAAGCCAAACATGTTTTGTTAATGTGCTATTAGAGATCTTTGTATAATGTAGCTATTTTTCTTTGTATATTTGAGCATAAATTGGACTAAATTTGGACTGAATTAGCTAAGACACACAAAATTAACTGTAGTATTGAAAGCTCACAATTTTACTGAAATTTGTTGGAAATGGCCTTATAACCCTATAAACAGCAACAATTTTGACTCTGAAGTAATAGTTGATATAATCTCTTCTTGGCATGAGGTAGACACATCTGAGTGCCCCAGAACTGATAGAGGTTTAGCTTTTATAGTCGCTGTCATACTTCTGGATCAAATAATCTATACACTGCATTAGTAACACTATGCATATAGTTACACTATTAATGATTGGGGAAGTAGGAAGAGTGCACTTATTATTTCCCACCTGGTTTGTCTAATTTTTCATTTTATTTGTAATCTTTACTACATATTAAAATCTGTCTCCTAAGGATATTTGTTTGCTTATAGAATGGGATGATAACCACACAACTATTATAATACAGTGGAACCTCGGGTTACGAACGCCCCGGCATACGTATAATTCAGGTTACGAATCGCAGTTCATCAAAATTTTTGCCCCTGGTTACGAACAATATATCGGGATACGAACGTCGCTCACCAAAAAATCGCAGGCAAGTGGGTTGTTTTTGCTCTATTCACGCAGCTCGTCACATCAGTTAGCGTCCTGTGTCCCTAGCGAGAGCATCGTGTTACTTATCCGCTTGAACTTTTCCCGGCGGCAGCGTAACAACTCGTTAGTTGATGCTCGTGGAATGATGAGATGGACAACATTAGCCGATGCATAACCACTTTACTTGTTTTTATGAAGATAGATTAGCAGGGTTACAGTCTTTTCCGAAGTACAATACCCATAATGAATTTCACTCTGGACTTCAATACCAACTGATAGTAGCCTTAAAGAAACAGCTCTCATTTTCCTCTAATGCAACAATTGTCTCAGCGTCGTGTTAATAACACTGTCTTTAATATTCTATAATATAATATATAATAATATATAATAATATATAATAATATAATAAGATTCTCCTTCCAAACAATAACTCTCCTCCTCCCCTTCTACGAACGCCGCCTCCTGCAGCGAGTCTTCTCAAAGGAAAGTACCGGTAAAGATCTTTTCCTCTTTGTATGTTTTTATGTGGTATAATTTTAATATAACATGTTAAAAGTAAATAATATTAGTGAATATTGGCTTTATTTTTATTTAAGTAATATTTTTGGTTGTCCAGAACGAATTACCGAAGTTTCTGTTCATTATTATGGGGAAATTTGTATCGGGATACGAACTTTTCAGGTTACGAATAAAGTACCGGAACGAATTAAATTCGTAACCCGAGGTTCCACTGTACTTTTATATATAGGGATGTACTTTCTTTTTCTTTTAACTGTACATTTGTTCATTCAATGTCAGCTGAAGATTAAACTTTCATTATTAAACTTTCAATTTTAACATAAGTTATATATTTAAGTTGTTCAATTAAAGTTGTGCTCTAAGCATATTATTTAGTAACTACTATTAGGAAAGGTATGTAGTTATCAGAGTGAAAAGTGTGTGTGTCCCAACCAATAAGTTCAGAGAGTTTAAAGACTTTGACTCTTTGAGGCCTTTATACAATGCAAGATAGAATGTCCCAAAGTACACATACGGATATGCCTCTATTTACAGATCTGGAGGACAATCTGCAAATTCAAATCAAGGTCACTCATGCTGAAAATAGTGTACATGCCCCTCAGGTAGCCATAGCTTATCCATGCTGAGATACAACTGGTCCAACCGTGCTATAAAGGCAAATTGTGGTTATAATAATAGACAATTCATCCATTTGTATATGTGTTGGTTTTAGATTACAGATCTGTGAATTGTTTTGTCTTCTTCACTCAGAAAATGCTTAGACAAAATGTAGCATTGTCATTCCATACATCCATTGATCAATGTTTTTGTGGATGCAAGCTAATCTAATAGACGGTGACTGCTGGCCCAAACTAAGTGCTTATCTAAACTTGATACTTTATGGTAATTTTGCCTTTAGCATTTAGAAATCAAACACCAGTTTCAACATTCATAGGACCTCTAGCTAACCTCCAGGATGTGTACCTTATATTGCTTGGAATGCGTGTGATGTGGGATGTGCAAACACACTGCCTGTATGAGTGGGCTACGTTCTGGATGGTGTTCAGTTGTGCAGATCAATGTTAGCTGGCCACAAGCCAGTCAGCGTCCTGCTTCAACAACCCTTTAATAGAATAAGCATTGACAGTCATCCTGTGTCTCTGGCAGCATGCCAGAAAGAACTGTATTAGTGTCAGAGAGAGGAATATAAAGAAGGGGAGAGAGAGAGAGAGAGAGAGAGAGAGAGAGAGAGAGAGAACAGGAAAATAATTTGATTACCACCATGGCTAAAGTGGCATGACTACAAAGTCTACCATTGCAGATCATGTTTGATCACAGAGGAAAGTTCACGTAATATATTTTTGCATTTGTTTTTTAGTTTTAAGATAATTATGTTAATTAGATGAATATGTTAATTACAGTATTTAGCATATTGGTAACAGCTGAAGCAGTAATAAATCTAATCAAAAGTGCTTAGCTGGATGGTCTTGTCTTACATACTGCCTTACACCTAGTATATCATTCTGTCACTTCACTACATCATTTCTTCTGAATGTCTGCTCAGTGGGAATCAGATTTAATGCCAATTGTGGGCCTCATGTAATGATAGGATGTCTTTTTTGGCCTTTTAAGTTTAATTAAAACTTAACTACCTACGAGTTCCTTGAGGTGGAATAATAGGAGACTGCAGTGAAATGTCAAAAGCCAAAAGAAACCATTAATATCGATAAACGATAGCACAGGAATTTGTAATATACAAAAGATAACAAAAGACAATGAAGAGAAAAGAAATACAGAAGATGGATATACTGTATGCAATTTGTTAAATACTATGATATTGATTTCATGATGATTATTGTATTTAAAATCGTTTATACATTAGTGTTGCAACCCACCTATTAGAAGATAGACCTTTGAAGGATTCAGGATGCATAATGGCAGCTGTAGAAATGTCCCAGAGAGCATGTTATGCGATGTGTGAATGATGAATACGGTGATGGTGGGGTGGTGTAAGTAGAGGATTTTTAGGATAAAATTAATTGTCAAGTTGTTGCATTTAATGGCGTTATGTGTGTGTGTGTGTGTGTGTGTGTGTGTGTGTGTGTGTTGGGGGCATGGTTTTCACAAGAGGCACAGATTAGCTAAATTTTATTTCATATTATCTAAATGTTAAATGCTTTATTTAAAAAGTTAATGGAAGCAAAAAAAAAAAAAAAGTAAATCTAGTAAATGTATTAATGTTAATGGGCAATTAACAATGAACAATGTGGGACCATGAAACTGCAGACCAGTTTTTTACTTTTGCATAGCTGTGTGAGATGTTTTAGGAATGTGCTACATTTGTTAATACTACAACCCCAATTCAAAAAAAGTTGGGACACTGTGTAAAATGCAAATTAAAACAGAATGCAATGATGTGCAAATATCATAAACCAATAAAATAAGGTATTTCTGAATTTGATGCTTGCAACACATCTCAAAAAAGTTGTTGACATCGCCATGATTATCACTGTGTAGCAA